>NW_027211956.1:0-131294 GCF_036971445.1 Narcine bancroftii
TGACAAAGACATTGTGTGCTTAATGTCTGCAGTTTTATTGACAGGTCCCATCCCTGCAGACAATCAGAGGCGCATTGCTTCGAAGTCCCAACTATGTGACCTCTCCCTCAGCACTCCCTTGTCAAAACACAACTGCACCCTCCTTACGCTCCTCTACCAGCCCACAGTATCCCCACAACACTTCCAGTCAACTGTTAGGTCTGCCCTTGATGACCTGCGCCCCTTCGCATTTGGACCCTGGCCTCACCTAAACCATTGGACCGACCAGCGCTTTCTCTCCTCAGAGCCCGAGGGAATCCACACCCTCAGCAACGTCCTGCTGGTACACCATTGAATGCACTTTATCCCCCTTCCACTTGGGTTCCCTGCTGTTATTGGGCTCCTGGATAGACTCCACCCTTCTCAAGCTACCCGTGATCTCTCCATAACTCTGCCTTCTGTCCAGTAGTCTGGTTTGTCTTGTGGGGCTGGTGGAGAGGAAAGCCCCAATTGCAGGAGATGAGGAGCAGTACAGACACCCTCAGCTCGGGGAGAATGGCTGTGTTGTTCACATCTGGGAGAGGAATTCTACAATGCTTTGCTTCTGGCAGGCAGCATGTCAGACCATGTGGAAGGGCATCATTACCCTTGTCTTAAGGAGGGTATCTGGAGTTGGAGACCCATGTCATAATTAAAAGCCAAGTCTAAAATCCTGTCCAAGGCGTTTACCAATCGAGTCAAGTCTACTTTAGGGTAGATGATCCACCCAGACCAAATCTGAATGGTTCAGGCAGGAAAATCACATTGGAACCACAAGGTGGTGGCAATGAAGCTAAACAGAGTCCGTATGCAGCATCGTGCAGTGAAGGGAATATCTGGATGCAACACGAGGAGGTGAAAAATCTTGGAACGGTCTTCCTCTTTGGAAATAATTTGTGAATAAAATCCATTCTTGGGGTTGGGGTAATTTATGACCATTTGATTGCACAAGTACAACCCGATGAACCGGGATCTTGGGGGAAGCCCATGTAAACACACAACCAGATCGACACACATACAGACAAATGATGCAGGTGAGGTCCATCAGAAGAATAACTCAGTGTTGTTCAATAAATAGTAAAATCGTGGTGTATTTGAACAATTCATCAATCGTTTAACATTCTCCCTGCCCTGTTCCTGGGGCTGCTTGTACCGGCTCTGATATTCTTGGATCTCTTTCCCGAGGGGAACAACTGGAGATGTTGTTGGCCAGGTGGAAGGGGTCCTCGACGATTTTGACAACGATCCCGGTAGATCACATTGATATTTGGGCGGGCGGGGAGCAGGAGGGAGTCCCCTTTGTTGCTCTCGGCCCCTCGTGGTCCTGTGATGAACCTCTGGTCGTTTAAAACATATTTTATTGATCAATTTGAAACCAGAAAGGACAAATCCAACACAGATCAGTGATGATAATGCAAAGGAGCTGGGAACTAAGTGTCCCAATTTCCAAATCACATCTCGGCTGCTTCGACTTTAAGAAATGTCTTGAATGAAAATGTAATATCCTTGGGATTTTCCATCCTGGAGGTTTGAAATTGGGCTCCATGGACTTGTGATGAGTTTTTTTGCCGTCCACATTCGTGGAGGGGACAAATGCATGGAACTTCGATGCAGAGACTTGGACAAAAGTAGAGGACATGAAATGGAAAGTGGTGATAAAAAGGAACAAAGGGAGAGAATCAATAGTCTCACTTGCAGTTGGAGTTCAATGTATTTCTTGATATCAGAGGAATCCGGGAGCTCAGATAAAGAGAAACTGAGTTTCACCAGAATGGGATTGAGTTGTTGGGGTAGTTGAGGTTGAAGGGCCGAAGGGTCTCCTTCGCCAGCCTCTGTTTTCTGTCTGGAGCTTCTCACTGGGTGAACCTGTGAGTTCCCTCACTTGCTGATTGGTTGGTTCAGTGGCGCGAGCCAATGGGTTGACTCAGTGAGGCGGCGATTGTATTGGTCGCTGAAGCAGGGTTGGATTGATGTGAGGATTCGCGTGCTGATTGGCCTTTCCTTTGAGGGGGTGGGACTGAGAGGGCAGGCGGATTGTTGGCGGCGGCGGCGTCTGCTCGAGGTCCATCGCGTTGCCGTGGACTTGAACGGGAAGCAGTTGGCGGCGGAAACCGGCACCTTCCTCAGCGCGCGGTTCAGGGAAAGCGGGTGAGCCGTACGCAGCCGGGCCCCATCTGGGAGCAGCCGGGCCGGCGGGGATTTGGGGTGGTGTTGAGGCGTCGGTGCGCCGCATGGTGTCGCTGTCAGGGTGAAGCAGGAGGCCGCGGGGTACGGGGAGGTGGAGGGGCGGGGCAAGATGAGGGGCCGGGCAGGGGGAGGGACCTGGCAAGGGGAGTGGGAAGGGCTGGGTAGGGGGTGTGGGAGGGGCCGGGTAGAGGGAGGGGAGGGGACGGGCAGGGTGAGGGGAGGGGCCGGGGAGTGAGAGTGCCGAGGATGGCCGGTCAATGGGAGGGAGTCTACGGGGATCCGCGTGGGCGGGGTTCAAGGGTAGGAGTGCTCAAGATAAGGGGAGGGGCAGGATCCAGGGGAGGGGGCGCGTTAGGGGAAGGAGAGGAGGGGAAGGGGAGGAGCAGGGGACGGGGAGGGGAGGACGAGCTGGGGGTGGGGATGAGGGCTGGGAAAGGGCAGGGAGAAGGGAGGGGGGAATGTGAAATATGGAGGGAGGGAGGGGGAGCCGTGCAAAGAGTAGGGGAGGGGAGGGGGACTCGGGGATGGTGAGTGGAAGGAGGCTGCGCAAGAGAGAGGTGGTGGGGGAGGGGAGGGGAGGGGGGGCCAGGCAAGGTGGAGGGGACATTGATGTTTTGTTTGTTGCAACAGTGATAATACATCAAATGTTCTTCTTTAGGAGACCCCAAAGAGGACAAGAAAGATTTTCTGGTGACTTGTCATAAAGTTGAAGCCTGATCTGTGCCAGGTAACAGTCCGAGCCTGGTTAGTTTTGTGAAATGGTTGGACACTGCCTTGGCCCAGGGATTCACTTTCGACCTATTCTCTCTTTCTACTCCCATTCTCACCTCCACTTGTCAGATTCTCACACAGGTTGCCTTTGTTCTTCTATCCACCCACACCATCCTATTCACACACTTACCCACTGGACCTTTTATCTCTGCCTCCCTTTGTCATCTCACTGCTGTTGTCTCTTTGTCTCACCCCATGTCTCCTTTCGAACAGTCCCCACCCTGTGTCTCTCTCTCTTTCCCTATCCCTCTTGACTTCTTTCATCCAGCTCTGCATTCACAGACCCCCACCTGTCCCCTCATCGATTCACAGCTTTTCAGTCCTGCCCTATTATCCATGTCCAGCTGTGCTTCCTCCCTCCCCTTCCCCTGCCCTCCTGTCCCCACCTTTTTAATTCGGTGCTTGCCAGCAATTGTTCATAACTTAGCCCAAAACATTGCTCGTATATCTTGGCCGACTATAGGTGCTGTTGGAACTGCTGGGTTTCTCCAGTCCTTTTCATTATTAACTCCAATCACTAGGCCTGCAGACTTGCTTATTTTTACTCCTTCTGACTCCTTCTGTTGTGTCTTACCCTGGCCTGGTTTGCCAATTCTGTGAGAGTCCCTGCCTCAGGCCTCCCACCCTGTTCTCTGATGAAGAGTTTTGCCTTGAATTGCTTCCCATTCTTTTCTCCCACTGATTCATTCAATAGATTGAGATTGTAGTCACTCTCTCTTCCTTTTCGCTAGGCCTATAACATATACTCTTTTGGCTTGGTACCACAGTTTCCTTTGCTCCAAAGCAATGACAGGGACTCCCCGACTTGCGCCCTATGCGACTTGCGTGAATCCGCATATTCGACCAAATTTTTATCAATATATTGAAGAAAAAATACAAAATTGACAGTGTTTTTGACAAACTCTAACAGGGATACAGGGCACGTCAGCTAAAAGGTGCGTACTTACTTTGTTAGTTAAATCCCGCTCTCCATCTGTTGGCACATGTGTGACGGGTTCCAATCAGCGAACCCAGTGTGCAAGCACCAACTGAAGATTGGTGCATGTGCACAGGAATCAAGACGGCTGCACCCAGCCTATGGATCTCGAGACACTGACGAACAAAGTAAGTACGCACATTTTGTTTCTGACGTGCCCTGTATCCCTGTTAAGCTATGTCAAATACGACATTTGATTTTAAAATCTGCTCTAAAACTTCAGTGCTGCACACACAGGGACAAATTCGAACTTGCGCCATTTGAGATATAACTGATCTTTCAGTATCAATTACGGTCGTAAGACAGGGAGTACCTTCAATGGTAATGGGGGAGCTTCGTAAGGGATGGAAAACTAATCCATTTTTCTCTGCTCGACAATGCTCATAGAATTTGTCTGATTCAGTCAGTTTTTCCTGTTGTTGTATTCCATTCTTAATAAAGTTAGATGTCCTTTTTTAAACTTGTGTCCCTTGAACAATTCTTCTTATCCTGACATATCATGTGTTTAAATGTAATGTTTCTAAGTACTTGTCAGAATGCCTTGAAAAAGACAGGTACTTTGGTGTTGACAATACATAGTAAAGATTTCACCAATCCTTTTGATTTATGACCTCTGGCATTTCTGGTCATTTTTTCTATTGAGGTTGATGTAACTTGCACACCTTTGTGGTCGCATCAAGTAAGAATTTCATCCATCATACTGTAGCGTCCGCAGCGGCATCGCTACCAAATAAGAGACGTCCACACATGCTGAGTGTCAAACAAAGACTGGCTTTATTCATTTGAATTCCCCGTGTGTGCTCGCTGGCCTGCCCACTTCTGGTGACTTATCCTCCCAACTTCCAGAAGTGACGTCATTGCAACGCGGAAGTGAAGGGCTCTTTACCCCGCACATAGCGCAAGGCGCTGGCTCCTTCTTTGCAGTGAAGGGGAGCCTGTGTCCTGTTGGACTGACCGCGTTTTGTGGTGATTCAGACTGTTTGCTTGCGGTGGCTCAGCTCGCCCAATCTCAGCGTTTGTGAAGGGGTAATATTTTCAAGGTTTCATTCACTTTTATGACAGAAGACTTCCTTGATTATCTGTGTAACATTGAAGGTTGTGGGATTTCAAGATCAGGGATCATGATTTTGCTCTTCATTTGGTGAGCAAATGGATGGGACATTTTTTGTTAATGTGCCATGGGAATCGAATTAAAAATGAAGTGACAAAATTGGAAGGTTTGTTTAGCCTTATTTTGAAGCAGGATGTCAGGATGATTTTCATCTTGCCTGCGGAATTAAAATGTGATTGGTCAGTTCTCAATGGCAGCTGCCATATTGGCATTGCAAGGAGAGATGGGAAATGGGTCCGGTGTTTGGTGATCCCAGTAATGCAACGCAGGAAGATGCCACGGGGCTGAATGTGTTGTAGAGAGGGAGAGGGTATTAATTTTTAGGAAACGTATATGGTCAGCCATCTATCAATATTTTCCTCAAATAGAAACTCCTGCTGGTAGAAGCCATGTCCTACTTTGAACAGGCGCAATGTCAGTATCCAAGCAGATATCACGTAAGGGGCATTTAAGAGACTCTTGGGTATACTTGTATGAAAGAGAATTGTTTTTTTTGGTAGAAATATCTTGGTTGGCACAACATCATAGGCCAAAGGGCTTCTAATATGCTGTAATATTCTGTTATTTCTGTTATTGCTTGACTGTGAATATCTGTCATAAACACTTCAATATTGTAACAAATGTGCTCAGCAACATTGCAGACGGGAGTTCGTATCTCGTGGTTGCCTTGAGATTTTCTCATTTTACACTGTGCTTGATAGTTCTGGTCAGTGAGAAAAGAAATATCGTGCGTGTTAAATATGATCTCATGTCTGCCAGTAAACATTGGAGAAGAGTCAATAATGGCTGGTGCAGTTTCCTGATGTCAGAAGTTATCCATGAATGGCCACAGTGAAGTTAAACTGTGGGGAAATTATTTTATATGTAATTTATACCTGGAAAAATTAGCTGTTTTTTGTTTCAATTTCTGGTGGGGTGGTTGCAAAATTATAATTTGTATTTGTTGCAGGGTATGGGTAAGTATAGAAAATGGTTGGGAATCAATAACTGGGGCTTGCATTTAATGGTGTGAAAGTCGAAATAGATACCCAGAATAAGGCTCATCTGATGTGGCAAGGCCTTGGCTCCTACTCTTCCACCAGAATTGAATTTGGAGTCATTTACAGTGGGGAGCTTCAAGTATGTTGAATGTAAGACAAAATGAAGAGCCCTTTTGCACCTGTCCCTGTTGAAAGGTTGTTTTGTTTATGAACTAAATCTTTCTGAGTGGGTGAGTGGACTGAAGCTGCTTTCCTACTCATTGGTGATGAATTTAGCAGTCAGATCTTTCAACAAGTTACAGACTCCTCATTACCACATGCAATCCCTAGCATGTGTTGTAGCCATTAACCTGATCATTTCGGCCAACTACAACACGATGGAGTTGCATCATCCCCTCCCCACTTTCTGTTTTTGTCAGGGTCTGCTTTCATCCAGACTTTCTAGTTCGCTCATCTCTCCCCACGCCATCCTCTCCATTCTTGGGCATTTTTTCCTGCAACCTGCATCAGTCTCCACCATCCAGGGACATAAACAACCATTCTCTTGCAGGGTAAAGTTTCACATTCATCTTCACTGACCATGTCCGTGCTCTTCAAGTATCCTCCTCTATGGCAGTAAATCCAATTGAGAGTTAATGACAGATTGGCTGAGTACCATTTGATCACCATGGCTATCTTGGCTCATAGTCACAAGCTGTTTTAAGTTCCATTCCATTGCCACATTGACCTTTGTCTTCTGCCTCCTCCACTGTCCGGGTGAGGTCAAATCCAGAGGAACCATCTATTTCATTTGTGTAGTCCTTTGACTCAATGGTAACCTGCCCACCCTCCCCCCCCCCCCCATGTTTCATTCTATCACCTGCTGATTCACCCACGTCCCCTCGTATTCTCCATTGCAAACCAGATAACTTCCAAATGTGGGCAGAGAAATGACAGATGGAGTTTAATCTGGACAAGTGTCTTGCACTTTGAGAGGACTTGCTGTAGTGTTGCAAAGAGGGACCTTTAGCTCCTTGAAAGAGGCCACACAAGTGTATGGTGTTAAAGAAAGTATTCTTTATTGAGCAGGGCTTAAAGTATAAATGTGGTTAGACCACATTTTGAGTATTTCATGCAATTCTGGTTGCTGGATTACTAAAGGAGTTTGTCAGGGTGTTGCTTGGGTTGGAGCATTGGCTCTGAGGAGAGGTTGGACAAATTTGGAAAGTTTTCTCTGGAGCATTGGCGGCTGAGAAATGACCTCGTTGAAACTTATAAAATTATTGTAGTCCCAGAGAGGGTAGATTTCTTCTTCCCCCACCCCCGTGGGAAATGTAAAAATACTACGATGCCTAGATTGAACATGAGAGGGGGAAAGGAGAGAAGTGAGGCAGGATTTTACACAATGCGGTGGGGGTCTGGACCAAGCTGCCAGGACAGTGGTGAAAGGAGATGCAATCACCACGATTTAAGAGTCATTGGGTTGGGCACATGAACAAGCAGGGAACGGGTGATGTGTATGGACCATGTGCTGACAGATGGAATGAATTGAAATGAGTTTCCTGGTCACCACAGACATTGTTTGCCAAATGGCCTGTCCTTGTGGTCAGAGAACGTGGCCAGAGGTCACTCGTGTTTCATTTCAGTCTCACAAACTGTTTTGGTGGTTTTTAGTTGTAAATGTGGCAAATTCCATTTTGGGAATGGATTTCTTCTCTCATGTTTCATTGATGTATTTTAAAAAATCACTGTTTTGTGGACTGCAGTTCTTGAATGCATGTGAGCTGCATTTGTTGTCCCTCCAATATCATCTGCCACCTGACAAGCCTTCAACCTGGCTTCTACCCTTTGCAAGCCTTGCTCAAGTGTTTCCCTCGCCTAGTGACGCCATCGTATCGCCATACAGACATGCAATAAGCTACCATATAGAGTCTCAGGGTATACGAGACGGGAGCTCGTTGTACCACCGGATTATCTTAAAATCGTACATTTGGAATTGCAAGAGATGGGCATAGTTTACAGATCTGACAACTGCTGGGATTCACCATTAAATATGGTTCTGGAAAAAAACTGGGGATTGGCAACTTTGCGGTGATTATCCTGCCCTGAACAATTCGACCGTGCCTGACTGATACCATATTCCCAATTACCAAGACTTCTCAGCAAACCTCAATGGCAAATATGTATTTGCCAAAATTGATCGAGTACATTCTTACTATTAGATTCCATTTGAGGTTTCTGATGTCACGAAGACTGTAGTGATGACGCCTTTCAGCATGTTTGAGTTTCTGAGAATACCATTCGGTCTATGGAATGCAGCTCAGACATTCCAGCAGTTCATGGACGACGGACTCACTGGCCTTCGTTTTTATTGATGGTTGATTTCATCGAGGAGATTCTGGTTACAAGTGTGGATGAAGAGGAGCACCAGTGCCACCTTTTCTCATGGTTCCAGAGGCTTGAGGAATTTGGCATCGTGATCAATCCCAGTCAAGTGTTTTGAGGCCTGCTGATCTTCTATTGTTGGGACAGAGAGTTACGCAACGTGGTATTTTTCCTGATGAATCGAAAGTGAGTGGAATTTGAGAATTTCCTACACCTGTTACGTTTGGCCAGTTGTGATTTCTTTTCGGCATGATGAATTTTTATTGCTGTTTCCTGGTGAATGCCGCAGTATCCCTATGACCTCTTACTGAACTTCTAAAGGGATCTGATGTCCGTTTCCAAAAAAGGCCTTCACTTTGGGAGACAATGCTATGTCTGCTTTCCATGATGTGAAAACTGTTCCTACAATGCCACTATGCTCGTACATCAGAAGCCCAATGCCTTGCTCTCTCACCACAGATGCATCTGTTAGTGTTGTGTGATCAGTGTTAGAACGACAAGGCTGAGGGCATTTGGAGTCTCTGGTGTTTTTTTTCAGCCAAGCTCTCACCGATTCAGGCAAATTATAATACCTTTGTGCGAAGACTCTTAGGTATCGATCTTGCAGTGAAACATTTCAGTTTTAAGTATATATATTTATAGTTTTGTATACAGTGCAATATAATAATAGAATCGAATTGAATTAATACTTATAATTATTAAAATAGAATGAAAAATAAATGGTTGTACTGTACATAAAAGTGAGAAGAGAAAAAACGTAGACAAGAAAAAAGAATATAGATTATATGTGCAAATCGACTATAATAAATACCCCCCTCCATGCCCTACCCTCCCAAAAAGAAAGACAGGATATTAATAAAATAGTAGAATTAAACAAACACGATAAGGATCAACCTTAAGATTAAAGAAAAGGTGGGGTGTAGAAGAGAAAACATTAGCTATCCAAACCCATAATATTTCAATATGGTTTCCATATTTTTAAGTATGATTCATTCCCATTTCTACATTATAAGTCACCTTTGCTAAGGGAATACAATTTTTCATCTCGTTCCAACAATCAATTTTAAGATGAGATTCAGATTTCCATGTAATTGCTATACATCTCCTGGCTGCCACCAGTGCAACTTAAAAAAAATAATTGATTTTTTGAGAACTTGAATTGGGGTTCCAAATCATATACATTTCCCAAAAGAAAAATCTCAGGTGTTGTTCCAAAAACTTGCCCACATCTTTCCAAATCGATGTTACCTTGGTACATGACCAACTACAATGTATAAACGTACAAATTTCTGTGCCACATCTAAAATATAAATTTGAAAAATGTGGAATAAATTAATTTATGTGGCATTAAATATAATTGATAAATAAATTCATGATTAACTAATCTATAAAAAAGCATTAATTATATCCATCTTTCTGTCCCAAGAAATGTCACACCAGCAAAAAGGACCAATATCAGTTCCCAAATCCAATTCCCATCTTCTGATTTATTGAAATCTTGTTTTGGAGATTCCTCCTGAAGTAGAAGATCCAATTTAGAAATAAGTTTCTTTGTAATTCCCTCATGAAGCACAATCTCCAATCCAGTATTTCAGGTTTTTATTGGAAGGTCATCCTTTTACCATTTATGCAGACCACCAGCCTCTAACACATACTGCAAGAACAAGCACACATCTCTACTTACCCATAGAGATTCGGCACTTGGACTTCATCCAACAATTTTCATCGGACATACAGAACCTCTGAGGAAAAGTGAATGCTGTTGCTGGTGTCCTCTCCAGGTGCAACATTACAGACATCTACTGCCATTGATTTTACTGCCATGGCTCATGCACGGTGCATTGATCCCGATCTTATCCGGTGTCACCAGATCAACTCTGGTCTCCATCTTCAATATGTGACCCTGGATAAATCCAGTGAAAAGTTGGTCTGTGATTTTGCTTTCCACAAGAAGGCCTAGGCCATTTGTGTGGGAGAATTTTCTCTTCACTATCTCTCTACCTGGTAGAAGAGCATCAATCAAACTAGTTAAGGAACATTTTACCTGGCTTCGTGTTAAACGGAATGTTGATTTCTGGGCAAGAACCTGCTTGCTGGGTCAATGCTCTAAAGTCTTAATGTACCTGAAATTCAAGGTGGGGGACTTTGCTGTTTTGGATTCCCGATTCCAGCACGTACCACCTTGTGGCTTGGAAGGCCTACTTCCTCCATCTCAGGGATCTACTTATCTGCTCATGTGTGAGGACTAGTCTAGCAGGTGGCAGGAGAAAATTCATCTCGAATATTTCAGGTGCATGGACGCATAAAATGCGCTGGGAGACACGGCTGGGTGGGTGCAGCTGGGATGTTCAGGTGGCCACGGAGGAGATGCCTTTCTGTCACCTGAATATGCAGGCAGATGGAGAACTGTGTCCGAGCAAATGCAGGCTCCTGTTGACTGTGGCCTAGTCAAACCCATGCTGCCTTGATGTCATTTGCAGTGCATCGTGGCTGAAGCTGGAAGGAACATAAGATGAGGATCATGGAGGAGTGAAGAGAAATGCTTATGGGGATGTTGGCAGCCTGTGTCAGTGTCCAGGATGAGATGTGCTACATTGAGACCATGAAATACGTTGAGGTTCTTCTCAGCTTAATGTGGTCTGAACAGTGAATAAGTGAGATTAGTGGATGATCCCTGCAAAGATTGTAGGCCAGAGTGCGGTAGTTCGAGGTGGAAAGGCTTGCAAAGTGTAGGTGCCGCAGACGGAGGCGAATGCTGCTTGTCAGTCAATTAGCCGTGATAACAAATCGGTCTTAATGGAGGTTGCACAGATCTCAGGGGGCTGCATTCTGGAGTAACATTCTCACCAAATTTGACGATGACGAGTGGAGGAGACATTTCCGTATGACGCGTGGCACCAACAACATGCTGAAGCTCATCGAACCTTATCTGCATCCACATAGACCAGATGCGCAGCATCTATTGGAGCAGGGAATTCGACTGGCTGTGGCTCTGAGGTGGTATGCAACTTCTTGTGAGTATTGATCCATCAGTGCCATCCTCGGGATAGGTGTCAGCACTTGTGTGCATGGTGGTACGGCAGGTGACAGGATCCTGGAAGGGTTTCCTCGGTAAGCATTTAATCTCCCTGCCAAGTGGAACACTCCTCCAGGAGACAATTGATGGCTTTGCAGAAAGGTGCTACCCAATGTGTGCTGGCGCCATTGCTGGGTCAAAGATTCCCATTATTACACCCAGCATGGACCCAACGGCCTCCTACAATCCAAAGGGTGACACTCTGTAGTTCTCCAAGTGGTTGTTGACCACAAGTTCTGGTGAGTTAGAGCCCTGACTTTTTGTTTTTTTGTCATCTCGCATGCCCATGTCCACAGGTACAGGCCATTTTATTTGTTAAGTTGCAGATTCTTGGATGTGTTTGTGCGTTGCCCTGGCCACACGCATGATGCACGTGTGCTTGCACCCCCCCATACAAAAAGACAGAGGAGCAAGCTGGATCCTTCTTTGCATGAGATGAGTATGGTAACCCTTACATGCTTCTCGCGGTGATGTTCATGCCTCGTGGGTAAATGGGCAGGTTAGTGAACTAAGTATCCCTGCACTTTTGTGCCCACAGTTGTCCAAACATAATGATTGAGTGGAGGACCCAGCTCACCTTTAAAAAAAAACTTTTAAGAACAAGATGAAATCAATAGCAACAGGAAAAAAGGTTTTTATACATCTAGTAAACCCCACTTCCCACCCCTTCAGCCAGCCCCCTCAATGTGAGCCAAAAAACATATTCACACTTTTAAGATATTTCCAAACCCATATATTCGAAATAGAATGATCACATTTTAATAAAAATAGAGAAATTATTTTGTAAATTGCTATTTTCTCCATATAAATACAAGATCTTAATTTATTCTGCCATCCCACTATATTAATCTCTGCATTGGCTTTCCAAGTAATTGCTACACATTTTTGTGGCACAGATAACGCCAAACGTACAAATGCTATTTGAAACTTATCCAACCCTAAGCCAGTCAAACAAACCATATCACCCAACAGAAAATCTCTGGATCAAATGGTAATTTAATTTTCAATAATTTCTCCAAAACCAACCTAACTTTTCCCAAAATGCTTGTACTCTATCTCAAGACCAAACTGCATGCAAAAAAGTTCCAGTACTTGACCCACTTCTAAAAAATCTGAAT
This sequence comes from Narcine bancroftii, assembly GCF_036971445.1. Lineage (NCBI taxonomy): Eukaryota > Metazoa > Chordata > Chondrichthyes > Torpediniformes > Narcinidae > Narcine > Narcine bancroftii. Next base: position 12,602 of record NW_027211956.1, read on the forward strand.
GACTAAATCCGTAGTTTTTCAATTTCTCAGGAGTCCAGTATAACTGATGCAAAAAATTATAATTAACCAAACCATATCTTACCTTAGTCAGTTTAGTTATCGCTTCATGACTTATAACCTCCCAATCCTCTTGAGGTATAGCATAAGTTAAATCGCTTTCCCATTTATTTCTAGATTTCTCCAAATTCGGGTTTTACATAGTTTCCTGTAACAATTGATAGATATTTGAAATAAAACCTCTCGTTGGTTTAAAGGAAATCAAAGATTCCAATTACATTAACTTAGGTAAACTCATCTGCTTACCATGATGATCTCTTATCAAAGCTCTAAGTTGGTAATACACAAATAAAGGATTTACTGGTGTCCCAAATTTCTCCCTCAATTGATTTATAGAAAGAAACTGTCCCTCTTCAAAACAATCCTGAATCACTTTTATGCCCTGAAAATACCATATCTTTAAATACCTATGAAACCTTGAAAAAGGAATAAGCTGATGTAACGGAGTTTGAATTGATCATTTACCCTTTGTTCCTATAACATCATTTCTTTTATCCCATATCTTCAACAAATGTTTTAATACTGGCATATCCTATCCCTGCAATAAATTCAAATTCCACTTGTATATAAACTGGTGTAGATCAAATTCAGAAATGCAGGCTAACTCTACCTTGGCCCGACTAGGAGGCTGATTAATATCCATCATTCCACTAACAAACTTCAACTGTGCAGCTTCATAATACTTTTGAAAATGAGGCAACTGGAGTCTACCTAGTGCATATTTCCATGTCAATTTCTGTCAGGCCACTCGAGCTAATTTTCCCTTTCATAAAACTTTCCTCACCACCTTATTCAAATCCTGAAAATAAACCCTTTGAAAGTGAACATGGAGTTGACTGAAATAAGTATTGAATACGAAGAAAAGTATTCATTTTAATACAATTTACTTGACCCATTAACGTTAATGGAAGATCCTTCCATTTAATCAAATCCATTTAAATCTTTTTCAATAAAGGTACATAATTTAAAATATATAAAGATTGATAATTTGCATTCACAGTTACCCCTAAATATTTAATTTTATCAGACTATCATAATTTTATAATATTTTTACACTCCTTATAATCCCCTTCCAAAATCGGCAATATTTCACTTTTATCTCTATTCACCTTCTACCCAGATATCTCCCCAAATGTAATTAAACATTCTTAAATATTTCAAAGGATGTGTCAAATAAATCAATAGATCAGTGAATAAATTAATCTCATATTCATCATCTGCAATTCCTATCCATTTAACCTTGTCATTCTGTCGAGTTGCCTGAGCTAATGGTTCACTGACCAATGCAAACAAGGCTGGTGACAATGGACAACCTTAATGACTTGAAGGCTGAGAGAGGATTTGATAGAGTTGTTTAAAATAATGAGAGGAATAGATCGAGTTGATGTGGAAAGGCTTTTCCCATTGAGAGGAGGAGAGAAGGATACAAGAGGTCATGAGTTGAGAGTTGACGAGCAAAGGTTTAGGAGTAACATGAGGGGGAACTTCTTTACTCAGCCAGTGGTTACTGCGTGGAATGGGCTTCCGGGAAAGGTGGTGGAGTCAGGGTCAATTTTCTCATTTATGAAAGAGTTGGATAAGTATATGGATGGGAGGGAGATGGAAGGATATGGGCAGAGTGCTGGTAAGTGGGATTAGAGGAGGGTACATGGATCAGTGTGACTAGAAGGGACAAATTGGCCTGTTTCCGTGCTGAAATTGTTATATGGTTATACGTGTTGGTTCCCACTGTGGGTTGTGAACAAGCTAAAACAATATTTACTAAAGAGGAAGTGGAGGAATTCTGTGGAATGGGGGCAGTAAACACTGAAGAACGAAAGTGGATTCTCCCAAATGGAAGAGAGTTAGTAAATAAACCCATCATGAGAAACAACCCTGCACCAAGGGAGTCACTGGGGAGGACAAGCGACGTGCGATATAGTATTGAGGAAATTGGGATGCAAGGGCGTATACACCATGGCCAAACAGATCTGTGCAGGGTGACTAACTTGTCAAAAAGTTAGCACAAAGATACTAAGGGTATCCCAAAGGGGAGGAAGGGGAACTGGTAGAAGGCCCTTCCAGAGTATACAGGTAGACTTTACCGATCGACCTCAGATAGGCAGGCAAAAGTACCTTTTAGTACCAGTTGGTCACCTGACATGATGGGTAGAAGCATTCCCAATGGCCTTGGCCATTTCATAGGGAGTATCATAGATTATTTTAGAGCACATTATACCACCCTATGGGCTGGTGGGAAACATAGACTTTGACCAAGGAAGTCACTTCACCTCTAAGATACCAAGAAATAAAGCAAAAGATAGAAATAAAATGTGATTTTCATATCCCATGGTATCCCCCTTCCTCAGGGCAGTGAGAATGAAAGAATCAGACATTGAATAAACAATTGTCCAAATTTGTGCTAGAAACAAAGTTACTGTGGACAAAATGACTATAGTCTGACTGCGAATCCAAAGGTCACCTGAAAGGGATGTCGGATTGACCCCTATGAGATGCTTTTCAGAGTGTCATTTTTGGGAAGAGAAGGGAAATTGCCAACTGTAGAAGTCACTGACCAATTTCTAAAGAATGATGTCTCGGCTCTTGCTTCTTCTTTATTAGTTCTTAGGAAGAAGGGTCTTTTGGCCCAGATACCTCCACTCGAATTTGCTGTCCACCAAATACAAGCAGGTGATTGGGTTCTGGTGAAGGTATGGAGGGACTCCAAGCTTCAGCCAAGTTGGGTAGGACCATTTCTAACCCTCCTGACCATTGAGCCGGCGATAAGAACTGCCAAAATATGGTGGACAATTCACACCAGAGAGAAAGGACTGGTGGACACCACTGCTGAGCCGCCAACTTGGCAGATACATCCCACCAAAGACCTGCTCAAGAACCAGCTGAAAAGACATTGATGGTCATTAGAGCAGGACTTGGACTAGTTTGTGAAAGATAATTTAATAGCGATGTACAACCCTCCTCCTTCGGTAGTAAGGAACATGAGATGGTGGTGGATATGGTGGACAGCGTTGGTCATTGGAAACCAGAGTGGGTCCAATGAGATTCATACCCCAATAGGGAGAGGATTAGAATCCACCCTCAAGCCTTCAGGGCCAGTAAAGTTCACCATGACCATCCCCGAGAGTTCTAAACTGCAGGTGATTCAATGTCATGCTTGTAGCTTAATAAAATGTGGTGGGGTTGAGAGTCAGAGATGACATAGTGTTCAGGAGAAACATATGTGTCTTAATAGACTCTGTCCCTATTGGTGTGATGCATGGTGGACCACCCAGACCCGGTGCTGGACGGCTGGTACAAGATCTGGTACTAAAATGTCAGATATCAATCTGGAGAGGACACTTTGCCATTAACTGCAGGAACAAAGAGTGTAATCCTATCTATATGACCATTAAACAAACCTCAGGGATTGAGGAAATCAATGGAAAAACCTACTCAAAAGGGGTAGATGAGAAATCAATTTGGAATGGGTATAAACATCAGGGGAAAGGACCCGTTGGCGTGTTGATTTAGAATAATCGTAGAAGGATCCAAGACTAATCCAACTGATCGTACCTTCACAATAATGCCCAGCGAGAAACCCTATATTCCATCCAATGATCTGAAAGTAGTAAAGATAGTGGAGGTAGAGGACCTTAGACAGACGATTGAGACAAGTTATGGCGATACAAATGTCTGGGTAGAATAGTTAAAATATACAGTGAAGGGTTTAAAAAAGAGCAATTGCTATGCATGCACTTATAGCACAGGTGATTCCATTTCCGCTGGGTTGGGATAAAGACAGACAAGGAATGAGGTGAACGATGGCCTTGTATCAGGATAAAATGGCCTGGGGTAACCAGTCCTGTAAATCTCTGTCCCTGATTTCCCTCCTGCTCTGAAGAAGGATGTCCGGATTCCGCTGGCATTCTCGGCTGTGTCAGGAAATCACACCGCCTGAATTTCTAGACAAAAGGAAGATAGTTCACGAGGAATGTAGGAAATCTACAATATGTATAAAGGTACGAGATGTGACAGAGGAGAGGGGAGGGCACTACTCAGCCTTGAATGTACCTCGAATGGATCTATGGTGGTTGAGCAGAGGCAGGATCCTGAGACTGATTCTTCCTCCCAACTGGAAGGGTACCTGTGCAATCATTCAATTGGCCATACCCTTCACCTTGGAATTAGAATGGGAGAAGGTAATAGGGATAAAGAGAAGTAAGAGGGAGTTCCTGGGAACGTCTTTATGTAACCAAATTTGTATTGATTCAATTGGGGTGCCAAGGGGAGTACCTAATAAATTTAACGCACGCAATCAGATAGCAGCAGAGTTTGAGTTAACTATCTTTTGGTGGGAAACTATTCATAAAAAAACGTGGACTGGATAAACTATATTTACTACAATTAACAATGGTTCATAAATTATATCCTGGATGCTGTAAAGGGGATATTTGATCAATTGGATGCCACCAGTCGCGTGGCATGGGGAAACAGAATAGCGCTAGATATGGTCTGAGCAGAGAACGGAGGAGACTGTGTAATGCTAAGTGGAAATTGGTGTACTTTTATCCCACACGATCCAGCCCAGATGGAACTATTACAAAAGTGTAGCAGTGCCTCTCCACCCTGGCTGAGGGGTGGGCACCTCACTAACTGGGTGGCTGGAGTTGTACTTTGGAAAATGGGAGGGAGTAATCGTCTCCATACTGCCCTCTTTAATACTGGAGGTAGGGGTACTAACTGGTGTGGGATGATGTATTATATATGCCCTGTGTGCGCGGGCTTACACAGCGGCTTATTGAAACTGCAATTATGAAACAAATGCCCTTAAGGGACATAGAAGATGGGTCAACACGGGATAATCTGTATCTACTTGACATTGAAAGCTTTAGAAAATGGAAGAGACTCGTGGGATGATGTTATCCAAATTGGAGGCATTTTATGGTTCTATCTCCAGTGATGAAGAAACAGTAGAATAAATAAAAAAGGAGGGGCGGGATTGTGGAAAGTAGCCAAAGGCCTGTTTCTCGAGAGTTAATATGGCTGCCCAGAGAAAGCCGATGGGTACCTTAAGGGGAGGGTGGGGGGTGGGGGGTTGCGGTCTGCTAGAATACCAAGGAAGGTCACTTCCTGCAAAAAATTGCAGAGAAAGCCAAAATGATACCAAAAAAATTGCGAAAGAACTGGGCATCATACCAGATAAGGATGAGAAGAAATAAAGGTAGGGGGTAGTGAAATAAGGTGAGTGGGAGATGGAAACTAGGGCGGGCTTCAATACAAGGAGAGGAACATCTTTTGATAGGTTAAACGTACTTATCAATTACTCAGTGAACTAACCAATTAAACTAACGGAGGAGTGGTTATTAACACAAAGAAATGTAGAAAAAAAGGTTGTTGAATAGCAGTGTGTGTGCCTTTCTGAAGGAGACCCGCTCTTGCAAGAACGTTGAATAAAAAGGTTATATCGCTTCACCTATTGACTTCAAAATTATTTAATCAGTGAGCTGTGTTTCTCACACAAATTAGAGTGGGAGAATTATTTAAGTGCTGGGAAAATTGGGGCTGTGGCCAACTTTTCTACATTGGATAAGGGTGTTTCACCTGCGCCCAAGGCTAAGTTTGTGGCCAATGGACAAATTACCTGAGCCTTCCCACTGAAAAGATCATGCAAGGCAGGGTTTCCCGCTATCTCCAGCGCAATTTTTGTTTAGCCATGGGGTCATCAGCCGTGGCCATTTGCCAGGATTCAGTCATTAAAATTTTCAGAACAGGGCAGGAAGAGCATAAATTCAATTTATTTGCTGAGATGTTCTGACAGATCTGACAGACCTGACACACTCGTTGCCCAAGTTGCGCTCCACTCTGGAGGACAATGGGGAGATCTTTGGGTATAAGATCAATTGGGATAAATAAAAATCATGTCACTTATGAAGGGAGATTACAGGCAATGTCAATAAAATAGTCAACTAAAGTGTCCGCAAAATGGAATCAAATATCAAGGAGGTAGAAGAGATAACAACTCAAGTAACATATACAAGTTGAACTACCCCTCCCCAGCCCTCACTTGGGAAAATTGAGGAGGATTGAAATAGCTGGATGTCCCTGACCATTACACTAGTGGTGTCACAAAGAGGGGAGGTGACACAGATGGGGAGATGATGTCACAGAGTGGGGCAACTGCTGATGTGTTGCCATAGCTGAGCTGCACCAGGCCAGAGCAGCACAAGTAGGATGTCTCTCCTGGAAGGGCAATGAGGCCCACATGAGGGAACATTCCAGGGACCCTCTCTGATCAACGGCGTTGTGTTTGGAAGTGCCCAGGGCCCATGGCTGAGATAGAGATCCTGTCACCGGCTCCACTACTGAGACAGAGCCTCCTCCAGCACCATCCTTCACCCGGTGTGGCCGGAGAGAATTGAGGCCACATTTAACACCCTCTCTCCATCCTGAATGCAAGGCGCTTTCTAGGCAGGTGCGAGAGAGCAGTGGCTTGGGCAGGGATACAGGGATGGGGTCTGTAGCAGTGGAGGTTATGTGGAGGGCAGAATGAAAATATGGGGGTGCACCAGAGGCAGAGGGAGATTGGATCAGAAGTAGGGTTGAGCTGGAGGGCTGGGGTGGGAGGGGATGGAAGGCACTGAGGAACCGGGAGTGTGGTATTGGGTGAGAGATGAAAAAAGGATCGAGGAATTGGCGTGGGGCGCGGGTGAGGTATCTTGGGGAGAGCAGTCTTCGGGAGTGGGAGGGAAGGTAGCTCTTCCAACAGGAATGGTAAAGAGCTCTCCCCTCACCACAGAATGCGATCTCTCCCACTGTGAGACAGAATCGCCCTTCCACACCCTACAACACCGGATTATAGAAACTGTTCCATCTTTTCCCACCTCCCCCCCAACCCATCCCACCACCAACAATCCCAGATCAAGGTGCTGGAAAGCGTTGCTGGTGTGGCGACTTAACAGCGTTTAGCAATTAAGCAAGGGGCTCCTTCCACTCCATGAGATGTCTTGGGGGATGAAGTCTCGTTTGTGTTGTGGAAGGTCTCAGTCCTGCTGAGCTTTTGGAGTTGGGGAGGAATTCAGATGCTCTTTCTCCCTTGGAGCATGCTGGAGAATGAGGGGTGACCTGACCCTCTTGGAGAAGAAGGGTTGTGGACAAAAGGAATGGCTCTGAACCCTGTCCCCCCCAGGGAGATGGTTCTACTTAGAGAGAAGTTTGGTGTATCACAAACACTTTATATGCATATTATCAAGTGCAAGATTTATTTGTTAGAATATTTTGGTTAAATGAACTTTGAGAAATTTATTGTTGATAAGGGCAAAAAGGGATTTGTTTCAGAAATGTATGTTACTACAAGAAAAGATGACGAATGTGGATATATTTAAAACATATATGCTTCTATATGCCTATATCTGTGGAGGAGTGATCTGATATGTGTCTTGATAGTGTTATGAAGTTAATAAATGTTCAATATAGTTTGGTTTATGATAACTTTTTGCATCAGTTATATTAAACTCCTGAAATATTGGAAATAGATGGATTTAGTTTGTCAGATTGGTGTTTTCGGTTTGGTGAAAAGACAGGTACTTCCTTAGATTCAGTATGGGAATGTACAAAAGTTAGGTTCTTTTGGGAACAAATAATTAACTTTTTGAGAGGTTTATTGAAAATAGATCTATATGTCGACCCATGGGTATTTTTATTGGGATATATGAAGACGATAATGACAGGTTTACGATTGGAGAAACCTCAAATTGCATTTATACGTCCACGGTTGGCAGTAGCTAGAAAATGTCCCGCTGTCACTTGGAAAAATGATGTTGAACTGAGTATACAAAGATGGCAGAACAAAATTCAATCATGTATTCATTTGGAAAGTATAAGTCGTTCTTCATAATGATAAGTTTGCTGTGTATGATAATTGAAGCTTCGATGTCGATAACTGTATCTTGTTCTCTTCTGTTGCATCTTTCTGAAATATCTTCTCCAATACTGCAATTTCTTTTTCTAAATCTTGAAGTTCTGCTTTAAGATGCTTCTTCACTTTTGCTGTGTAACGAATAACTTGACCCTGTAAGAATCCTTTTAAAGAACCCCATAACGTAAATTTACTGTGAACTGATCCCGCGTTTGTTTCTGAAAAATCTTAATCTGATCTTTGACATACAAAATAAATTCAGGGCTTTGTAGCAACATCTCATTAAATCTCCAACGATAGTTAATTCCCGCCATCTTGGCAACATTACATTTAATTAACAACAACGAATGGACTGATAAAATCCTACTCTTGTACTCAGCTTGTTCAATCCTACCCTGCAAATGAGCTGATTCCCAAAAAAATCTATTCTTGAGGATGACTCATGACGAGCTACATAAAAAGAATAATCCTTCTCAGTCGGATTCATCCGTCGCCATATTTCAATCAAATTTAAACCCCCCCATCAACTCAATTATTCTTTTTGCCAATTTGGTTTCCTTCACAATTTTTGGAGACTTATTCAACAGTGTATTTGGAACGTATGTGTTTAGATGTTAAATAAAAGTTTTATTTCTGATGAAAGGTGTAAAAACATAGCACACCATCCAGCAACCTGTCATAATCGGTCTTACTGTGTTTTAAAAAAGGCTCCGATGTGGGGAGGGTGTAGGGGGGACGGGGGAGGAGGGGGGTTGTAGGGGTTAGTTTTAGATTAGATATATTTTGGTTTTGTAAAACTCTTCAATAAAATTTAAAAAAAAATAGAGTCTGGAACGAACCACCAGAGGATCAATTCTGACATTGAGGTGATGTTTGGAAGAAAGTTCGAGGGAAGGATAGACACTATGTTGGACAATTGGCGAGTTCTGTGCTCTCTGGGTGTGTAAATGCTACTGCTTCTGCCCCACAGGAGATAGCAATAAGGCCACAAGAGTGGTGGCCACACTGGATCAAGGAGGTGCCCTACGCAGATGTTTAAATTATCGGCAGTGGGTCTTTCGGTGTGGTGTTCCAGGCCTGGCTGGTGGATGGTGGAGAGCTGATAACCATCACGAAGGTCTTGCAGGGCAAAAGATTCAAGGTGAGGGGGATGAACACTTTTTCAGAAATGGGACAGCCTGAAATTTAAATTTACTCATGCAGCATTGACACATGTCAATGTTATTTGATATTCATCAAATAAACCCCTGCGACCAAATTACACCCAATTGACCTACACCCCTGATGTGTTTTTGAAGGGTGGGAGGTAACTATGCAGCTGATGGAAACCCACATAAAGCCAGGGAGACAGTGCTGGATTCATACCCTGGTCGCTGGCTCTGTAACACCATTGCACTTACCGCAACACTAAACGGGCCACCTCTTGTCGAGCGAACCTGCACCAAGACACAGTGTGACCAGACTAACCTAGTTAGCCCGCCCGGGCCTATTAATGGTGCCACTAACCCCAGTTTCAAATTTGACGCGGTCTTCCAGGGAGGTTGGAACCTGTTCTGATGGACGGTTAATCTGAAGTTAAGGGAGATGATTATTCTTGCAGGAAGGTTTGCTAGTGTTCCTCTGGTGGAGTGGGGGATGGGTGATGTTTAATCTAGATTTGCAAGGAGATTGGAACCAGACTGACAGAGCAGATAGGGGAGTGGAGGAGGGAAAAGATGATGTCCAGACTGTGTCAATTCAGAAATCAAACGGTTGTATCTGATGGAAATGTTCTCAGGTGTATCTATTTCACTGAAAGGGGTATTGTCAGAAAGGCAGATGTTTGGAGCATGGATTGGCACATGGAACTTTGAAACTGTAGCCATTAGTAAGGCTTGGTGGGAGGAAGCCCAGTACTGGCAGCATGACGTTTCAGTGGTTTCCGATGTGATAGAGGGAGAGGAATGAAAGGGAGAGGAGTGGCGTTACATCATATGAAATATTATTGCAGTGCTAAGACAGGACAGACCCTCGGGCTTGTCTATTGAGGGTCTCTGGGTGGAATTGTTAAACGGGAAAGGGATAACCACACTCATGGGCTTGTATTATAGACTGCCCATCAGTAAATGAGAATTAGAGGAGCAAATCTGGAGAAAATAGCAGAGAGTTGCAGGAAAGATTAAATCGTCGAGGATTGTTTTCGCTCGAGTTCAGAAGAATGAGAGGAGATCTTATAGAAACATATAGGATTATGAATGGTATGGATAGGATAGATGTAGGAAGGTTTTTTGAGCTGGCCAGGGAAACTAAAACGAGAGGACACAGCCTCAAGATTCTGGGGAGTAGATTTAGCACAGAGATGAGGAAAAATAGTTTTTCCCAGAGTGCAGTGCATGTTTGGAATTCTCTAACCAGGGAAGTGGTTGAGGCTGCCTCATTAAAGATATTTAAAATTCAGTTAGATCAATTTTTACATGATAGAGGAATTAGGGGATATGGGGAGAAGGCAGGTAGGTGGAGTTGGGTCATAAATTAGATCAGCCATGATCGCATTGAATGGTGGAGCAGGATCGATGGGCCATTTTTGGCCTACTCCTGTTCCTATTTCCTATGTTCCTATGTTCCAAACATAAGGGTGGAATAGTAGATTTGAACTTTCCACATATTGACTGGGACTGATGGCTTGGAGTCTGTCAAATGTGTCCAGGAAAGTTTTTCAATCGATATATAGAGGTACCAACCAGAGAGAATGCAGTAATGGATCACCTATTGCCAAACAAGACAAGAGGGACATATGTATATGGGGGGGAATATTTTGGGTCCAGTGATTTGTTTCAAGTTTATTATGGAGATGGATTGGCCTGGTCTTCGGGTTGAGATTCTAAATTGGAGAAAGGGCAAGTTTGAGGAAATGAGAAAGGGTCTAGAAAGCATGGATTGGGACAGGTTGTTCTGAGGCAAATGTGTTCAGTCAGTGGGAGGCTTTCAAAGTGGAAACACAAGGTCTGCATGTGAAGATTAAAGGCAAAGTTAGCACGCAGAGGGAACCTTGATTTTCCAAAGAAGAGAGTGGTGTACAGCTGATACAGGCAACAAGGAGCAAATGAGGATCTTGAGAGGAGGATTAAAAAATGCAGGACCAAATTAATAGGGAAATCTGGAGGGACAAAATTGGTCCTCTTGTAGATCAGAGTGATCACTTATGTATGAAGCTACAAGAGATGGGGGAGATCTTCTAGCTTTTTCTTAAAGCTCTTTTTGCTCAGGAAACTGGCACAGAGTCTAGGGGAGCGAGGCATATAAGCAGTGAGGTCAGGGAACCTAGATAAAGAGGAGGAAGTGCTTGTAGTCTTAAATTGAATCAAGGGGGATAAATCCCCAGTTCCCTTGGAATTTGAGGGAGGCTGGTGCAGAAATTGCAAACGCCCTGGCAGATAGATATAATAACATCCTGAGCCACAGGTGAGGTGCCGGAGGATTGGAGGGGAGCTCATCTTGTCCCGTTGTTTAAAAAGAGGCTCCAAAAATAACCTAGGAAATGATAGGCCGGTGAGCCTAATATCAGGAGTGAACAAGTCATTAGAAGGTGCTCTAAGAGATTGGATATAGAAGTATTTTGACAGTTAGGGACAAATAAGGACCAGCCATCACGGCTTTGTGCACATACTAGGAATATTGATGAAGAGAAGACTTGTCTATATGGACTTGAGTAAAGCATTTAAGAGGTTCCCACATGGGAGGAAGGTTCAGTGGCTTGGTATTTCTGGTGATGCGTAAGTTGGTTTCAGCATTAGCTTTGTGGGAGAAACCAGAGGGTGGTTGTGGATGACTGGCTCTCTGACTGGAGGCTATGACTCTTGGTGTGTCTCAAGGACATCCCCAAATTTTTTAGACCATCAACCCCTTCATGGAACTTTTTATCCCTCATCGACCCCCAGGCATGCAATCCCGACAGTTTGATGGTGTGTTGTTGGGGGGGTGGGATGACTTGGCCGGCACTGGATGGGTGGGGGTGGGGGCACTATCAAAGGTACAAAGAACACAAACGCTCAGTCTTTCCTCTCGTTCTCTACAGAAAATATGGCCACCATCAAGCCCTGCTCTTGCAAGAGGATGGCCACCACTGCCATAGGTGCTATTTTCGGTGATCCACCCCTGCTTTCCACCACATAGATTTGATTGGCCCCAGTATTATCGAGCACCAGAGCTCATCTTTAGAGCTCCTGACTACATCTCAAATACCGGTGAGTAATAAACCAGACTTTAGGAAGGCAGCCCTGTCACTTGAGGCAAAAAGGCAGAACTGTCCAGCACAGAGAGAGAGGGTTATCCCGTAGGGAAGAAGTTGATGTCACGGGTTGGGGGGTGTTGGGCATAGAGATTGAGGTGGAGAGAGTATCCCATGATGACTGAGATGGTGATGTCCCAAATAGAGAGGGAGGGGAGCGTGTTGAGTGTTCTCATGTAAAATAGAGAAAGCTTCATCCAAGGTGGGAAGAGATAGATTGAGGCAGAGTTATCCGAGGGAGAGATGTGACATAGAGAGGGATGAGGGATATGCCAGAGAAAGAGGGGAGAGGTGCCAGAGAGGGGGAGGATGAGAGAGGTGCCAGAGATAGAGGTGCCAGAGAGTGGAAGCAAATCTAAATAGGTCATATGCATTAAATGGTAGCTATTGAGATGTGCAGAGCTACAAAGGGATTTAGGAGTGATGGTAAATAGTACCCTCAGGGCTGATACTCAGGTAGATGGTGTGGTGACGAAGGCATTTGGAATGTTGGCATTCATAAATCGGAGTATTGAATTCAAGAGTAGGGAGGTTATGATGACATTGTACAAGGCATTGGTGAGGCCAAATTTGGAGTACTGTGTACAGTTTTGGTCACCAAATTATAGGAAAGATATAAACAAAATAGAGAGAGTGCAGGGAAGGTTCACGAGAATGTTGACAGGATTTCAAGGTTTGAGTTGCAGGAAAAGGTTGTGCAGACTGGGGCTTTTTTCTCTGGAGTGTAGAAGATTGAGAGGGGACTAGATAGAGATGTTTAAGATTTTAAAAGGGACAGACAGAGTAAACGTTGATAGGTTTTTTCACTTAAGAGTAGGGGAGATTCAAACTAGAGGACATGGTTTAAGATTGAAGGGGGAAAATTATAAGGGAAACATGAGGGGAAATTTCTTTACGCAGAGGGTTGTGGGGATGTGGAATGAGCTTCCGATAGACGTGGTCGAGGCGGGATTATTGGTTTAATTTAAGGAAAGACTAGATAGTTACATGGATAGGAGAGGACTGGAGGGGTATGGACGGGCGCTGGTCAGTGGGACTAGGAGGGTAGGGATTTGTTATGGCATGGACTAGTAGGGCTGAACTGGCCTGTTCTGTGCTGTAAGGGGTTATATGGTTATATGGTTATATAGGGTAAGAATGACTAGGGAGAGGGAGGGAGAGGTACCATGGCAAGGGAGGGTGAGGTGCCTCAGAGTGTGTGATATGACGGTGCGGAGAGAGCTTCATTCACCCGGGTTGTTCAATTGGACAGTCCCCACACTCAACTTCACTGTCTCTCACGTCCCTCGACACCCTGTGACATTGACGCCAGGCCTTTCCTCTCTTGCAGATATCTTTTCAGCTGGCTATGTGTTGGCTGAGCTCTTATTGGGACAGCTTATCTTCCCCAGGGACAGTGGGGTGGAGCAGCTGGTGGAGATGATCAAGGTAAGCAATGTTGAGTCAAGAGTGGTGGGGGAGTGTCAGACCCAACCTCACCCTACCCTACGCCCAGACCTGCCTGTCCAGATGAGACCCGCAGCAGAAGGTGGGAGAGGGTGAGAGAGCTGATTGGTGGATATATGTGGGAAGGGACAAGCGAAGTGCTTGGTGAATACAGGTGGAAGGGGGAGGGAAATGTTAGGATAGAAACATCGAAACATCAGAGCAGGAGTAGGTCATTCGACCCGTCGAGCCTGCTCCACAATTCAACGAGATCATGGCTGATCTTAAAGTTCAGCACCCCATCCCCGCCTTCTCTCCGTAACCTTTAATACCCTTATACTGAAGAAATAGATCTAATTCCCTCTTAAATATATTTAATGAACCTGCCTCCACTGCCCTCTGTGGCAATGAATTCCACAGATTCCCCACCCTCTGGGTCAAGAAATTCCTCCTCATCTCGGTCCTAAATGGTTTGCCTATTATCCTCAAACCATGGCCCCGGGTTCTGGATTTTCCCATCCTTGGAAACATCCCATCTGCATCCATTCTGTCCAGTCCTGCCAGAATTTTATATGTCTCTATGAGATCCCCTCTCAATCTTCTAAACTCCAGCGAGTACAACCCCCATTCGCATAATCTTTCCTCATAAGTCATTCCTGCCATTCCAGGTATCAGCCTGGTGAATCGCCTCTGCACTCCCTCCATTGCAAGAACTTCCTTCCTTAGGTAAGGTGACCAAAACTGCACATAATACTCCAGGTGGGGTCTCACCAAGGCCCTGTACAGCTGCAGTAAGATATCCTTGTTCCTATACTAAAACCCTCTTGATATGGAGGACAAAATACCATTTGTCTTTTTAACCGCCTGCTCTACCTGCATGCTCTCATTCAGATACTGGTGTATAAGTACCCCTAGGTCTCTCTGCAATTCCCCATCTCTTAATCTATTGCCATTCAAATAGTAATCTGCCCTCCGGTTTGTATTACCAAAGTGGATAACCTCACATTGATCCACGTTGCAGTGCATTTGCCATGGATCTGCCCAGTCCCTCAATTGATCCAAATCACACTGGAGCTTCCTGACCCCCTCTTCCGTGCACACAACCCCTCCTAGCTTAGTGTCATCTGCAAATTTGGAGATATTACATCCAATCCCCTCATCCAGATCATTAATGTAAATTGTGAACAGATGGGGTCCCAGTACAGATCCCTGTGGCACCCCACTGTTCTCCGCATGCCACTCAGAAAACGAGCCATTTATCCCAACTCTGTCTTCTACCTGCCAGACAGTTCTCAATCCACATCAATACTTTGCCCCCAATCCCATGAGCCTTGATTTTGGAAGCCAGTGGTTTATGCGGGACCTTACCGAAGGCCTTTTGGAAGTCCAGGTACACCACATCCACTGGCTATCCCCCATTTATTTTACCTGTCACCATCTCAAAGAATTCCAATAGATTTGTCAAGCACGATTTACCTTTTGTAAATCCATGTTGACTCCGTCCGATCCCTTCTCTGTTGTCTTATGCTCCGCTATTACATCCATAATAATGGATTCAATCATTTTGCCCACTACTGACGTCAGGCTCACCGACCTATAATTCCCCGCTTTTTCTCTACACCAATTTTTAAATAGTTGGGTAACATTAGCTACCCTCCACTCCATGGGTATTGATCCTGAGTCTATCGAGTTCTGGAAAATAATTCTTAAAGCATCTGCTATCTGAATGTCCACTTCCTTGAGTACCCTAGGATGTAGATTATCAGGCCCTTGGGATTTGTCTGCCTTCAATCCCATCAATTTCCCCAAGACCATGTCCTTAGAGATACTGATTTCTTTCAGTTCCTCCCTTGCATTAGTCTCTATGTTTCCCAACATCCTTGGGAGGTTATTTGTATCCTCTCTTGTAAAAACAGAACTAAAGTAAAAATTTAATTGGTCTGCCATCTCCTTATTCCCCATTATATATTCCCCTGATTCCGACTGCAAAGGACCTACTCTGGATTTCACCAATCTTTTCCTCTTGACATATTTATAAAAGATTTTGCAGTCGGTTTTTATATTTGCCGCCAGCTTACTTTCGTAATTTATTTTTGCTCTCTTGATTAATCCCTTTGTCCTCCTTTGATGCATCTTGAACTGCTCCCAGTGTTTGGTTGTGGTAATTTTTTGGCCAATTGATATGCTCTCTCTTTGGACCTAATACTGTCTCCAATTTCCCTTGTTATCAACGGTCAGGTCAGACTTGGGGTCGGAGGAGACAGTGAGTCAGTGCCTGGTGTCAGGTGAGAGGAGGAGAAGGAGGAGCTGGGAGTTAATTGGGGTTAATTGGTAAGGGGCTAATAAAAGGAGTAGAAAAGGAGGGAGCGGCCAGCGTGGAGCGTCGAAGTGAGTGAGTGACCCAGTGAAGGAGTGGGGACTCTGGCTCGAGGAGTGTCCCAGTGAAGGAGTGGGGACTTTGGCTCGAGGAGTGGCCCAGTGAAGGAGTGGGGACTTTGGCTTGAGGAGTGGCCTAGTGAAGGAGTGGGGACTTTGGCTCGAGGAGTGGCCCAATGAAGGAGTGGGGACTTTGGCTCGAGGAGTGGCCCAGTGAAGGAGTAGGGACTTTGGCTCGAGGGACTTCGGTGAGCAGGGGCTAAGAAGGAACTTATTAGTCAAGGGTATTATAGTAAGAAAGGAGGAAATGGAGTCAGTTGGGGTAGTTAAGTGCTCCAATTGTGGGATGTGGGAAATCAGAGACTGCACAGCTGTTCCTGACGACTACATCTGCAAAAGGTGCATCCAATTGTATATAATGAGTGACCGTGTTGGGAGCTTGAGCTGCAAATGGATGAACAGAGGATCATAAGGGAAGCAGAGGCGGTGATAGAGAGGAGTTACAGGGAGACAGTCACCCCTAGAAGGCAGGACTCAGGGAATTGGTTGACTGTGAGGAAAGGAGGGAGAGTGCCAGTGCAGAGTACCCCTGTGGAAGTGCCCCTCAGCAACATGTATTTGGCTTTGGATACTGCTGGGGGGAACAGCTTATCAGGGATGAGTCGTGGGGGTCAGGTATCTGGCACAGGGGCTTCCCCTGAGGTTCAGAAGGGAAAGAAGGAAAAGGATAGGATTCTTGTAGTTAGGGATTCATTAGTCAGAGGGACAGATAGAAGGTTTGTGGGATGAGATCGGGGATCCAGGTTGGTATGTTGCCTCCCTGGTGCCAGGGTCAGGGATATCTCTGATCTAGTACATAGAATTCTGCAAGGGGAAGGAGAACAGCCAGAAGTCGTGGTCCACGTGGGGACCTATGACTTAGTTAGAAGTGGGGATGAGGTCCTGAAACAGGATTATGTAGAATTTGGTAGGAAGTTAAAAAACAGGACCTCCAAGGTAGTAATCTCTGGATTGCTGCCCGTGCCACGCGCTAGTGAGGGTAGAAATAGGAGGATGTGGAGGATGAATGCGTGGCTAAAGAGATGGTGCAGGGGGCAAGGGATAAGATTTCTGGATCATTGGGATCTCTTCTGGGGAAGGTCTGACCTGTACAAGAGGGACGGACTCCACTTGAACTGGAGGGGGACCAATGTGCTGGCAAGCAGATTTGCTACAGCAGTGGGGGAAGGTTTAAACTAGTTTGGCAGTGGGGTGGGGAACAGAGTGTGAGAGCAGTGTCCAGGGAGTATGGCCACCTAGATAGGAATAAAAAAGATAAGAAAGGTAGGATGGAGATAAGGGTAGAAGGTAAAAAAGAGAATATATGTGAGGGTCATTCTCTGAGATGCATATATTTTAATGCAAGAAGCATAGTGAACAAGGTAGATGAGCTGAGAGAATGGACAGATACTTGGGGTCACGATATTGTGGCAATTAGTGAGACCTGGCTATAGGAGGGGCAGGACTGGCAACTTAATATTCCAGGATACATTTGTTTTGGATGTGATAGATCAGGGGGTAAAAAAGGAGAAGGAGGTGCTCTGCTTGTTAAGGAGGACATTACTGCCGTGAGGTGGCAGGATGGTATGGAGGGATCGACCAGTGAGGCTGCTTGGGTGGAATTGAGGGGTGGAGGAGGCAAGAGGGTGCTAACAGGGGTGTATTACAGACCACCCAATGGGCCAAGAAAATTTGAGGAACAAATTTGTAGGGAGATAACGTATATGTGTGAAAATCATAGGTTAGTGATCATGGGAGATTTTAACTTTGATTGGGATACACATACAGTTCGAGGGCTGGATGGGCTGAAGTTCGTTAAATGTGTTCAGGATTGTTTTCTAAATCAGTTAGTAGAAGAACCGACTTGGGATAGTGTAATACTGGATCTCCTGTTAGGGAACGAGCTAGGTCAGGAGGCGGACATTAATGTTGGAGATCCAATTGGATCTAGTGATCATAATTCTGTAAGTTTTAGGGTAATTTTAGGGAAGAGCAAGGAGAGGCCTAAAGTTGAGGTTCTGGATTGCAAAAGAACAAATTTCGAAGGAATAAGAAGGGATTTGGGGAGTATTGAGTGGGACAGGATATTTTCAGGTAAGGATGTTAATGAAAAATGGAGGATATTCAAATAAGAAATTTTGAGGGTACAGAGTAGTTATGTCCCAGTGTGGATCAAAGGAAAGGCTGGAAGTCATAGGGAGGCTTGGTTTTCGAGGAATATTGGAAATTTGGTGAGGAGAAAAAGGGAGGTGGACAAGAGGTATAAAGAGCAGGGAGCTGAGAAGTTGAAGGAGGACTACAAGGAGTGTAGAAGGAATCTTAAGAAAGAAATTAGAAAGGCCAAAAAAAGGCATGAAGAGGTATTGGCTGACAGAGTAAAAATAAATCCAAAGGGTTTCGATAAGTACATTAAAAGTAAAAGATTAGTGAGGGATAAAATTGGTCCCCTTGTAGGTAGCGAGGGTAGGCTGAGTGAGAAGTCAGAGGAAATGGGGGAAATTTTGAATGATTTCTTTGCCTCGGTATTCACAAAGGAAAAAAATGTTGAACCAGTTGAAGTTAAGAAGAATAGTGGGGATGTCATGAAGCATATAAGGATAACCGAGGAGGTAGTGATGGCTGTGTTAAAAAAGATAAAAGTGGATAAATCTCCCGGACCGGACAAAATATTCCCTAGGACACTCAGAGTGGCTAGTGGACGGTTAGTGGGGCCATTAACAGAGATATTTAGGATGTCACTGGCCACGGGGGTGCTGCCAAAGGATTGGAGGGTGGCGCATGTTGTTCCGCTGTTTAAGAAAGAGTCCAAATGCAAACCTAGGAATTATAGGCCTGTAAGTCTGACGTCTGTGGTGGGCAAGTTGATGGAAAGTGTGCTGAGGGATGGTATTTACAAATTTTTGGAGGAACAGGGATTGCGAGGGAGTTATCAGCATGGTTTTGTCAGGGGTAGATCATGCTTGACAAAAAATTTTGATTTCTTCTAGGGGGTTACAGAAAAGTTTGATGAAGGGAAAGTTGTGGATGTTGTCTATTTGGACTTTAGTAAAGCTTTTGAAAAAGTTCCCCACAGGAGGTTAGGAAGAAAGGTAGAGTCATAAAGGAAAAATAAGGTGGTAGTGAAATGGATTCAGCAATGGTTGGATGGGAGGTGTCAGAGAGTCGTGGTAGAAAATTGTTTGTCCAATTGGAGGCCGGTGACTAGTGGAGTTCCTCAGGGTTCGGTCCTGTGTCCACTATTATTTGTTATATATATATAAACGATCTGGATGTAGGGGTGGAGAATTGCATAAGGAAGTTGCGGATGACACAAAGGTCGGTGGTGATGTGGACAATGAGGTAGATCACCGTAGATTAAAAGGTGATTTAGGAAGGCTGGAGGTGTGGGCTGAGAAATGGCTGATGGAATTTAATACAGATAAATGTGAGGTGCTGTAGTTTGGAAAGGCAAATTTAAATAGGTCATATACATTGAATGGTAGACAATTGAGGCGTGAAGAGCAACAAAGGGATTTAGGAGTTATGGTAAATAGTACCCTCAAGGCTGATACTCAGGTAGATGGTGTGGTGAAGAAGGCATTTGGAATGTTGGCCTTCATAAATTGGAGTATCGAATTCAAGAGTAGGGAGGATATGATGAAATTGTACAAGGCATTAGTGAGGCCAAATTTGGAGTACTGTGTACAGTTTTGGTCACCAAATTATAGGAAAGATATAAACAAAATAGAGAGAGTGCAGAGAAGGTTCATGAGAATGTTGACAGGATTTCAAGGTTTGATTTACAGGGAAAGGTTGTGCAAAGCGGGGCTTTTGTCTCTGGAGCGTAGAAGATTGAGGGGCGACTTCATAGTGGTGTTTAAGATTTTAAAAGGGACAGACAGAGTAAATGTGGATAGGCTTTTTCAATTAAGAAAGGGGGAGATTCAAACTCGAGGACATGGTTTAAGATTGAAGGGGGAAAATTATAAGGGGAACATGAGTGGAAATTTCTTTACGCAGAGGGTGGTGGGGATGTGGAATGAGCTTCGGATAGACGTGGTTGAGGCGGGATCATTGGTTACGTTTAAGGAAAGACTGGATCGTTACATGGATAGGAGAGGACTAGAGGGGTATGGACCGGATGCTGGTCAGTGGGACGAGGAGGGTGGGGATTTGCTACGGCATGGACTTGTAGGGCCGAACTGGCCTGTTCTGTGTTGTAAGTGGTTATATGGTTATATAGGGTAAGAAGTACTAGGGAGAGGGAGGGTGAGGTGCCTCAGAGTGTGTCATTAAATATATTTAAGAGGGAAATAAATCTATTTAAGAGGGAAATAGATTAGTATAGGGGTATTGAAGGTTACGGAGAGCATGCGGAAACGGGGTACTGTCTTTGTTGCTCTGCACATCTCAGAGCTTCACCCTGTGTCTGACCCCGGGTTGTTCAATGGGACAGTACACACACTCAACTCCACCGTCTCTCACGTCCCTCGGTACTCTGTGACATTGACTCCAGGCCTTCCCTCTCTTGCAGATATCTATTCAGCTGGCTGTGTGTTGGCTGAGCTGTTATTGGGACAGCTCATCTTCCCCAGGGACAGTGGGGTGGAGCAGCTGGTGAAGATGATCAAGGTAAGCAATGTTGAGTCAGGAGTGGTGGAGTGGGTCAGACCCAACCTCACCCTACCCTACACCCAGTCCTGCCCGTCCAGATGAGACTTGCAGCAGAAGGTGGGAGAGGGTGAGAGAGCTGATTGGTGGATATATGTGGGAAAGGACAAGCGAGGTGCTTGGTGAATACAGTTGGAAGGGGGAGGGAACTGTCAGGATAGAAACATAGAAACATCGGAGCAGGAGTAGGTCATTCGACCCTTCGAGCCTGCTCCGCCATTCAACGAAATCATGGCTGTTCGTAAAGTTCAGTACCCCGTCCCCGCCTTCTCTCCGCTACCTTTAATACACTTATACTGAAGAAATAGATCTAATTCCCTCTTAAATATATTTAATGAACCTGCCTCTACTGCCCTGGGTGGCAATGAATTCCACAGATTCACCACCCTCTGGGTAAAGAAATTCGTCCTCATCTCGATCCTAAATGGTTTGACTATTATCCTCAAACCATGGCCCCGGGTTCTGGATTTTCCCATCCTTGGAAACATCCCATCTGCATCCATTCTGTCCAGTCCTGCCAGTATTTTATATGTCTCTATGAGATCCCCTCTCAATCTTCAAAACTCCAGCGAATACAATCCCAATTTGCCCAATCTTTCCTCATAAGTCATTCCTGCTATTCCAGGTATCAGCCTTCTGAATCGCCTCTGCACTCCCTCCATTGCAAGAACTTCCTTCCTTAGATAAGGTGACCAAAACAGCACTCAATACTCCAGGCGTGGTCTCACCAAGGCCCTGTACAGCTGCAGTAAGGTATCCATGTTCCTATACTCAAACAGTCTTTATATGAAGGCCAACATCGCATTTGCCTTTTTAACTGCCTGCTGTACTTGCATGCTCGCCTTCAGAGACTGGTGTACAAGTACCCCTAGGTCTCTCTGCACTTCCCCATCTCTTAATCTATTGCCATTCAAATAGTAATCTGCCCTCCGGTTTGTATCACCAAAGTGGATCACCTCACATTTATCCACATTGTAGTGCATTTGCCATGGATCTGCCCAGTCCCTCAATTGATCCAAATCACACTGGAGCTTCCTGACCCCCTCTTCCATGCACACAACCCCTCCTAGCTTAGTGTCATCTGCAAATTTAGAGATATTACATCCAATCCCCTCATCTGAATCATTAATGTAAATTGTGAACAACTGGGGTCCAAGTACAGATCCCCATGGCACCCCACTGGTCACCGCCTGCCATTCAGAAAACGAGCCATTTATCCCAACTCTCTGTCTTCTACCTGCCAGACAGTTCTCAATCCACAGCAATACTTTGACCCCAATACCATGAGCCTTGATTTTGGAAGCCAGTGGTTTATGCGGGACCTTATCGAAGGCCTTTTGGAAGTCCAGGTAGACCACATCCACTAGCTCTCCCCCATTTATTTTACCTGTCACCATCTCTAAGATTTCCAATAGAATTTTTTAGCGCGATTTACCTTTTGTAAATCCATGTTGACTCCGTCCGATCCCTTCCCTGCTAGTCATATGCTCCGCTATTACATCCTTAATAATGGATTCCATCATTTTGCCCACTACTGATGTCAGGGTCACCGCCCTATAATTCCCGGCTTTTTCTCTACCCCCCTTTTTAAATAGTGGGGTAACATTAGCTACCCTCCAATCCATGGGTACTGATCCTGAGTCTATTGAGTTCTGGAAAATAATTCTTAAAGCATCTGCTATCTGAATGTCCACTTCCTTGAGTACCCGAGGATGTAGATTATCAGGCCCTTGGGATTTATCTGTGTTCAATCCCATCAATTTCCCCAAGACCATGTCCTTAGAGATACTGATTTCTTTCAGTTCCTCCCTTGCATTAGTCTCTATGTTTCCCAACATCCTTGGGAGGTTATTTGTATCCTCTCTTGTAAAAACAGAACTAAAGTAAAAATTTAATTGGTCTGCCATCTCCTTATTCCCCATTATATATTCCCCTGATTCAGACTGCAAAGGACCTACTCTGGATTTGACCACTCTTTTCCCCTTGACATATTTATAAAAGATTTTGCAGTCAGTTTTTATATTTGCCGCAAGCTTACTTTCATAATTTATTTTTGCTCTCTTGATTAATCCCTTTGTCCTCCTTTGATGCAACTTGAACTGCTCCCAGTGTTTGGTTGTGGTAATTTTTTGGCCAATTGATATGCTCTCTCTTTGGACCTAATACTGTCTCTAATTTCCCTTGTTATCCACGTTCAGGTCAGACTTGGGGTCGGAGGAGACAGTGAGTCAGTGCCTGGTGTCAGGTGAGAAGAGGAGGAGGAGGAGGAGGAGCCGGGAGTTAATTGGGGTTAATTGGTAAGGGGCTAATAAAAGGAGTAGAAAAGGAGGGAGCGGCCAGCAAGGCGCGGCGCAGTGAGTGAGATGCCCAGTGAAGGAGTGGAGACTTTGGCTCGAGGAGTGGCCCAGTGAAGGAGTGGGGACTTTGGCTCGAGGAGTGGCCCAGTGAAGGAGTGGGGACTTTGGCTCGAGGAGTGGCCCAGTGAAGGAGTAGGGACTTTGGCTCGAGGGACTTCGGTGAGCAGGGGCTAAGAAGGAACTTATTAGTCAAGGGTATTATAGTAAGAAAGTAGGAAATGGAGTCAGTTGGGGTACTTAAGTGCTCCAATTGTGGGATGTGGGAAATCAGAGACTGCACAGCTGTTCCTGACGACTACATCTGCAAAAGGTGCATCCAATTGTATATAATGAGTGACCGTGTTGGGAGCTTGAGCTGCAAATGGATGAACTGAGGATCATAAGGGAAGCAGAGGCGGTGATAGAGAGGAGTTACAGGGAGATATTCACCCCTAGAAGGCAGGACTCAGGGAATTGGTTGACTGTGAGGAAAGGAGGGAGAGCACCAGTGCAGAGTACCCCTGTGGAAGTGCCCTTCAGCAACATGTATTTGGCTTTGGAAACTGCTGGGGGGAACAGCTTATCAGGGATGAGTCGTGGGGGTCAGGTATCTGGCACAGGGGCTTCCCCTGAGGTTCAGAAGGGAAAGAAGGAAAAGGATAGGATTCTTGTAGTTAGGGATTCATTAGTCAGAGGGACAGATAGAAGGTTTGTGGGATGAGATCGGGGATCCAGGTTGGTATGTTGCCTCCCTGGTGCCAGGGTCAGGGATATCTCTGATCGAGTACGTAGAATTCTGCAAGGGGAAGGAGAACAGCCAGAAGTCGTGGTCCATGTGGGGTCCTATGACTTAGTTAGAAGTGGGGATGAGGTCCTGAAACAGGATTATGTAGAATTAGGTAGAAAGTTAAAAAACAGGATCTCCAAGGTAGTAATCTCTGGATTGCTGCCCGTGCCACGCGCTAGTGAGGGTAGAAATAGGAGGATGTGGAGGATGAATGCGTGGCTAAAGAGATGGTGCAGGGGGCAAGGGATAAGATTTCTGGATCATTGGGATCTCTTCTGGGGAAGGTCGGACCTGTACAAGAGGGACGGACTCCACTTGAACTTGAGGGGGACCAATGTGCTGGCAAGCAGATTTTCTAGAGCTGTGGGGGAAGGTTTAAACTAGTTTGGTAGGGGGGTGGGGAACAGAGTGTGAGAGCAGTGACCAGGGAGTATGGCCACCTAGATAGGAATAAAAAAGATAAGAAAGGTAGGATGGAGATAAGGGTAGAAGGTAAAAAAGAGAATATAGGTGATGGTCATTCTCTGTGATGCATATATTTTAATGCAAGAAGCATAGTGAACAAGGTAGATGAGCTGAGAGCATGGATAGATACTTGGTGTCACGATATTGTGGCAATTAGTGAGACCTGGCTACAGGAGGGGCAGGACTGGCAACTTAATATTCCAGGATACATTTGTTTAAGATGTGATAAATCAGGGGGTAAAAAAGGAGGAGGAGGTGCTCTGCTTGTTAAGGAGGACATTACTGCCGTGAGGTGGCAGGATGTTATGGAGGGATCGACCAGTGAGGCTGCTTGGGTGGAATTGAGGGGTGGAGGTGGCAAGAGGGTGCTAACAGGGGTGTATTACAGACCACCCAATGGGCCAAGAAAATAAGAGGAACAAATTTGTAGGGAGATAACGTATTTGTGTGAAAATCATAGGTTAGTGATCATGGGAGATTTTAACTTTGATTGGGATACACATACGGTTAGAGGGCAGGATGGGCTGAAGTTAGTTAAATGTGTTCAGGATTGTTTTCTAAATCAGTTAGTAGAAGAACCGACTTGGGATAGTGTAATACTGGATCTCCTGTTAGGGAACGAGCTAGGTCAGGAGGCGGACATTAATGTTGGAGATCCAATTGGGTCTAGTGATCATAATTCTGTAAGTTTTAGGGTAATTTTAGGGAAGAGCAAGGAGAGGCCTAAAGTTGAGTTTCTGGATTGCAAAAGAGCAAATTTCGAAGGAATAAGAAGGGATTTGGGGAGTATTGAGTGGGACAGGATATTTTCAGGTAAGGATGTTAATGAAAAATGGAGGATATTCAAATAAGAAATTTTGAGGGTACAGAGTAGTTATGTCCCAGTGTGGATCAAAGGAAAGGCTGGAAGTCATAGGGAGGCTTGGTTTTCGAGGAATATTGGAAATTTGGTGAGGAGAAAAAGGGAGGAGTACAAGAGGTATAAAGAGCAGGGAGCTGAGAAATTGAAGGAGGACTACAAGGAGTGTAGAAGGAATCTTAAGAAAGAAATTAGAAAGGCCAAAAAAAGGCACGAAGAGGCTTTGGCTGACAGAGTAAAAATAAATTCAAAGGGTTTCTATAAGTACATTAAAAGTAAATGATTAGTGAAGGATAAAATTGGTCCCCTTGTAGATAGCGAGGGTAGGCTGAGTGAGAAGTCAGAGGAAATGGGGGAAATTTTGAATGATTTCTTTGCCTCGGCATTCACGAAGGAAAAAAATGTTGAACCAGTTGAAGTAAAGAAGAATCGTTGGGAGGTCATGAAGCACATAAGCATAACCGAGGAGGTAGTGATGGCTGTGTTAAAAAAGATAAAGGTGGATAAATCTCCTGGACCGGACAAAATATTCCCTATGACACTCAGGGAGGCTAGTGGACGGTCAGTGGGGCCATTAACAGAGATATTTAGGATGTCACTGGCCACGGGGGTGCTGCCAAAGGATTGGAGGGTGGCGCATGTTGTTCCGCTGTTTAAGAAAGTGTCTAAATGTAAACCTGGGATTTCTAGGCCCGTTAGTCTGACGTTGGTAGTGGGCACGTTGATGGAAAGTGTTCTGAGGGATGGTATTTACAACTATTTGGAGGAAGAGGGATTGTGAGGGCGTAATCAGCATGGTTTTGTCGGGGTAGATCATGCTTGACAAAACATTTCGCGTTCTTCGAGGGGGTTACAAAAAAGGTTGATGAAGGGAAAGCGGTGGATGTTGTATATTTGGACTTTAGTAAAGCTTTTGACAAAGTTCCCCACAGGAGGTTATGAAAAAAGGTAGAGGCATTAGGTATAAATAAGGTGGTAGTGAAATGGATTCAGGAATGGTTGGATGGGAATTGTCAGAGAGTCGTGGTAGAAAATTGTTTGTCCAATTGGAGACCGGTGACTAGTGGAGTTCCTCAGGGTTCGGTCCCGGGGCCACTATTATTTGTTATATATATATATAAACGATCTGGATGTAGGGGTGGAGAATTGGATAAGTTTGCGGATGACACAAAGGTCGGTGGTGTTGTGACAGTGAGGTAGATTACCATAGATTAAAAGGTGATTTAGGAAGGCTGGAGGTGTGGGCTGAGAAATGGCTGATGGAATTTAATGCAGATAAATGTGAGGTGCTGCATTTTGGAAAGGCAAATTTAAATAGGTCATATACATTGAATGGTATACAATTGAGGCGTGAAGAGCAACAAAGGGATTTAGGAGTTATGGTAAATAGTACCCTCAAGGCTGATACTCAGGTAGATGGTGTGGTGAAGAAGGCATTTGGAATGTTGGCCTTCATAAATTGGAGTATCGAATTCAAGAGTAGGGAGGTTTTGATGAAATTGTACAAGGCATTGGTGAGGCCAAATTTGGAGTACTGTGTACAGTTTTGGTCACCAAATTATAGGAAATATATAAACAAAATAGAGAGAGTGCAGAGAAGGTTCATGAGAATGTTAACAGGATTTCAAGGTTTGAGTTACAGGGAAAGGTTGTGCAGACTGGGGCTTTTTTCTCAGAAGCGTAGAAGATTGAGAGGGGACTTGATCGAGGTGTTTAAGATTTTAAAAGGGACAGACAGAGTAAACGTGGATAGGCTTTTTCAATTAAGAGTGGGGGAGATTCAAACGAGAGGGCATGGTTGAAGATTGAAGGGGGAAAATTTTAACGGGAACATGTGGGGAAATTTCATTATGCAAAAAGTGGTGGGGATGTGAAATGAGCTTCCAACAGACGTGGTTGAGGCGGGATCATTGGTTACGTTTAAGGAAAGACTGGATCGTTACATGGTTAGGAGGGGACTAGAGGGGTATGGACCTGGTGCTGGTCAGTGGGACTAGGAGGGTGGGACTTTGCTAAGGCCTGGACTAGTTGGGCTGAACTGGCCTGTTTTGTGCTCTAAGTGGTTATATGTAGTCACTTTTTTTGGTTTATTTTTATGCCAAACCGGTAGAAACGATTTTTGCAATTTCTCCATTAGATCTGTGAATGCTTTCCATTGCCTATCCACAGTCAACTCCCCCATAAATCACCAAATCAATCTTACTCAACTCCCGTCTCATACCATCATAGTTCCATTTATTTAAATTCAGGACCTTAGTCTCGGTTTTAATATCATCACTCCCCATGTCGAGTGAGAATTCGATCATATTGTGATCACTCCCACCCAAAGGGCCTCGCACAACAAGAGTGTCGATTAGCCCCTTATCATTGCATAATACCCAATCTAAAATGGCCTGCTCCCGAGTTGGTTCCTCGACATATCGGTCTAGATATTGGTCGATACAGGGAAAGGGGACTGGCAGGTGATTGGTTGATACAGGAGGCGGGTGAGAGGGCATTGGCAGGTGATTGGAGGATGCTGGTGGTGGAGAAGGGGGGATTATGAGGGGATCGGTGGAAGCAAGCGGGAGATGGTCAGGACAGCGAAAGTTTCTCTCTGACTGGAGGAGGACGCGGTGGGTGTGATGGGCAGTGGAAAGGGAAAGAGGGAGAGTTTGGAGGGTGGGACTTCCTGGTGAGTGGAGCCGTTAACATGGCTGAGATGGATGATGGGTCACTGGACTGTGAATGGAACCCCACTCCTGTCTTTGTGTGGGCCAGGGCTGGAGAATGAGTGGAGGCTTGTTACTCCTCCATTGAACAGTGCCTTCCTTGTTTAGGGAAGCCTCCACTCCGCAGTCCTCGGGCTCGCCCCATGTTCATGATTGAGTTTTCCAAGGAGATGATGAAGGAAATTGAGGAAGGTAAAAGGGTGGAAGTGCTACTCTTGGATTTTTTTGAGGTTTTGGGCTAGGTCACCACAGTGGCCTCATTCAGTACGTCCTGAGGCATGGGATCCATGGAGCCTTGGTTGTTTGGATTCAGAATTCACTTGCCTGCAGAAAGGAGAGAGTAGTAGTAGATGGAACATGGCCTGTTTCCGCTCCGTAAATGGTTATTTGATGATATTGAACATATGATGCCTGGAGGTCAATGCTCCGGTGTCCTGGGACCCCTGCTGTGTGGTTTTTTTTTATGAATGTCGATGGGCATGGACGGGTGGGTACGTCAGCGGATGAATCAAAGGTAGAGGTGTTGTGGACAATGTAGAACGTTGTCATAGAGAATTGGCAGATGGTGATCAATCTGGAGAAATGTGAAGTGATGCACTTTTGAAGGTTGTACTTGAGGGCAGAGTTCGTGGTGAATGGCAGCATTATTAACAGTGTGGCAGATCAGAGAAATGTTAAGGTTCATCTCCATAGATCTCTCAAGTTTGCTGCGCAAATTGATAGGTTGGTTAAGGAGGAGTATTGTGTGCTGGCCTTCATTAATCAGGGGAATTGAGTTCAAGAACGGAGAGGTAAAGTTGCAGAACTCTAAATCTTGAGTCAGACCACACTTGGCTGTTGTGTGCATTCCTGGTTGCCTCATGACAGGATGGACGTGGAAGCTTTGGAGAGAGTGCAGAGGAGATTTACAAGGATGGTGGCTGGATTGGAAAAGGTCTGATGAGGCAAGGTTAGCAGAGTTAGGGCTTTTCTCTGGACACCAATGAAGGATGAGAGGTGACTGAAATAGAGGCCCACGAGATGAGGAGAGGTACAGATTGGGTTGACAACCAGCACATATATTCTGGGGCAAGAATACCAGAGGACTCCAAAATAAGATGAGAGGATAAAGGTTTAGCGGAGACGAGAGTGCTATGTTTTGTCACACAGTGTAGTGGGTCCCTGGAATGCGTTGCAGTGGTGATGGTCAAAACTGGTACAATAGGGATATTGAAAAGACTCGAAGATAGGTACGTGAATATAAATTCATGTGAGGGAAGGAAGGGATATATTGTGGGGTAGGTTCGGATGGATCAGCTGAAGGGGCTCAACTAGTCCGTGATTGGTCCAACACTTTGCTGCCATGAAGTGGTGAACAAGGTTTTGGATGATGGGGAGCCTGAGTAGAAGAGACAAGATCGTGGGTTCCTCAAACACACCTGATCAAAAGGAGTGGAACTGGAAAGGCTGCAGTGTGGGGATTGGGGGGAGTGATTTGATCCTCCTCAGTCAACGTGGTCAGGTCCAGGAAACAGTTCCTCATTAACACATGCTTCTGTTCCCAGAGAAGGAGCAAACTATGGAGACGAGCCAATGTCTACAACCATCTGGCCTTGCAGTGAAGAGGGATGGACAATCCCATGACGGCCTGAACCCCTCCCCCTTCCCCTCCCATGAGCAAGCACCCCATTTTCACCCATTCTCCTCACACTTCCCCTTGCCTTTCCCCTTCCACTTACCCTATCCACTGAGCTAGCCCCACCACTCCCCACCCCTCCCCGCCCCTCCCCTCCCCACCCCTCCCCACCCCTAACCACCCCTCCCCGCCCCTCCCCTCCCCTCCCCTCCCCTCCCCTCCTCTCCCCTCCCCTCCCCGCCCCTCCCCGCCCCTCACCACCCCTCCCCGCCCCACCCCTCCCCGCCCCCACCCCTCCCCGCCCGCCCCTCCCCGCCCCTCCCCTCCCCGCCCCTCCCCTCCCCTCCCCTCCCCTCCCCACCCCGCCCCTCCCCGCCCCTCCCCGCGCCCCCTCCCCACGCCCCCTCTCCCGCGCCCCCTCCCCGCGGCCCCCTCCCCGCGCCCCCCTCCCCGCGCCCCCCTCCCCGCGCCCCATCCCCGCGCCCCCTCCCCGCGCCCCCTCCCCGCGCCCCCTCCCGCGCCCCCTCCCCGCGCCCCCTCCCCGCGCCCCCTCCCCGCGCCCCCTCCCCGCGCCCCTCCCCGCGCCCCCTCCCCGCGCCCCCTCCCCGCGCCCCCTCCCCGCGCCCCCTCCCCCGCGCCCCCGCCCCGCGCCCCGCCCCGCGGCCCCCCCGCGGCCCCGCCCGCGGACCCGCCCCCGCGGGCCCCGCCCCGCGGCCCCGCCCCGCGCCCCCTCCCCGCGCCCCCTCCCCGCGACCCCTCCCGCGCCCCCCCCCCGCGCCCCCTCCCCGCGCCCCCCACCCCGCGCCCCCTCCCCGCGCCCCCTCCCCGCGCCCCCTCCCCGCGCCCCCTACCGCGCCCCCTCCCCGCGCCCCCTCCCCGCCCTTCCCCTCCCCGCCCCTCCCCTCCCCTCCCCTCCCCTCCCCACCCCACCCCTCCCCGCCCCTCCCCGCGCCCCCTCCACGCGCCCCCTCCCCGCGCCCCCTCCCCGCGCCCCCTCCCCGCGCCCCCTCCCCGCGCCCCCTCCCCGCGCCCCCTCCCCGCGCCCCCTCCCCGCGCCCCCACCCCGCGCCCCCATCCCCGCGCCCCTCCCCGCGCCCCCTCCCCGCGCCCCCTCCCCGCGCCCCCTCCCCTCGCCCCCTCCCCGCGCCCCCTCCCCGCGCCCCCTCCCGCGCCCCCTCCCCGCGCCCCCTCCCCGCGCCACCTCCCCGCGCCCCCTCCCCGCGCCCCCTCCCCGCGCCCCCACCCCGCGCCCCCACCCCGCGCCCCCACCCCCCCCGCGCCCCCTCCCCGCGCCCCCTCCCCGCGCCCCCTCCCCGCGCCCCTCCCCGCGCCCCCTCCCCGCGCCCCCTCCCCGCGCCCCCTCCCCGCGCCCCCTCCCCGCGCCCCCTCCCCGCGCCCCCTCCCCGCGCCCCCTCCCCGCGCCCCCTCCCCGCGCCCCCTCCCCGCGCCCCCTCCCCGCGCCCCCTCCCCCGCCCGCGCCCCCGCCCCGCGGCCCCGCCCCGCGGCCCCGCCCCGCGCCCCCTCCCCGCGCCCCCTCCCCGCGCCCCCTCCCCGCGCCCCCACCCCGCGCCCCCTCCCCGCGCCCCCTCCCCGCGCCCCCTCCCCCTCCCCCTCCCCTCCCCCTCACCCCCCCTCCCCCTCCCCTCCCCCTCCCCTCCCCCTCCCCTCCCCCTCCCCTCCCCCTCCCCCTCCCCTCCCCCTCCCCCTCCCCTCCCCTCCCCCTCCCCCTCCCCTACCCCTCCCCCTCCCCTCCCCCTCCCCCTCCCCCTCCCCTCCCCACTCACTCCCCTCCCACTCCCCCTCTCCTCCTCTCCCCGTCCCCTCCCCCTCCCCCTCCCCTCCCCTCCCCTCCCCAACAACATCCCCAAACCCTTCCCCAACCACGCCACCAGCACTCCTCCCTCTCCCTAAGCCCACTTCTCCACTTACCCCTTCCCTGTGCCCTTTCCCTGACTGCCTTCCCCAATACCCCTGCTGCACCTCACCTACTTCCAGATGAAGGCGTCCTCATTCTGGCCAGAACCATCCGTGTGATTTCAATGTCTCCGTTTCAGGAAGTGCCTTCAACGTTCGCTGCTTGGCAGACATCTTGTCTCTTTTATTCTCTACCATTGTCATTAAATTAATAAAATGGTTTCATTTTTTGTAAAGACACCTTTTCATCCAACTCACGTTGCATTGTCCATCTCATAGCCTGTGGGAAGAAATTATTTCCCTGCCTGGCAGTCCTGATTTTGTTCCTCCATATCTCCTTCCTGATGATCATGGGACAAAGACATTGTGTGCTTAATGTCTGCAGTTTTATTGATAGGTCTCATCCCTGCAGACTATCAGAGGCGCATTGCTTCGAAGTCCCAACTATGTGACCTCTCCCTCAGCACTCCCTTGTCAAAACACCACTGCACCCTCCTTACGCTCCTCTACCAGCCCACAGTATCCCCACAACACTTCCAGTCAACTGTTAGGTCTGCCCTTGATGACCTGCGCCCCTTCGCATTTTGACCCTGGCCTCACCTAAACCATTGGAACGACCAGCGCTTTCTCTCCTCAGAGCCCGAGGGAATCCACACCCTCAGCAACGTCCTGCTGGTACACCATTGAATGCACTTTATCCCCCTTCCACTTGGGTTCCCTGCTGTTATTGGGCTCCTGGATAGACTCCACCCTTCTCAAGCTACCCGTGATCTCTCCATAACTCTGCCTTCTGTCCTGTAGTCTGGGTTGTCTTGTGGGGCTGGTGGAGAGGAAAGCCCCAATTGCAGGAGATGAGGAGCAGTACAGACACCCCCAGCTCGGGGAGAATGGCTGTGTTGTTCACATCTGGGAGAGGAATTCTACAATGCTTTGCTTCTGGCAGGCAGCATGTCAGACCATGTGGAAGGGCATCATTACCCTTGTCTTAAGGAGGGTATCTGGAGTTGGAGACCCATGTCATAATTAAAAGCCAAGTCTAAAATCCTGTCCAAGGCGTTTACCAATCGAGTCAAGTCTACTTTAGGGTAGATGATCCACCCAGACCAAATCTGAATGGTTCAGGCAGGAAAATCACATTGGAACCACAAGGTGGTGGCAATGAAGCTAAACAGAGTCGTATGCAGCATCGTGCAGTGAAGGGAATATCTGGATGCAACACGAGGAGGTGAAAAATCTTGGAACGGTCTTCCTCTTTGGAAATAATTTGGGAATAAAATCCATTCTTGGGGTTGGGGTAATTTATGACCATTTGATTGCACAAGTACAACCCGATGAAACAGGGATCTTGGGGGAAGCCCATGTAAACACACAACCAGATCGACACACATACAGACAAATGATGCAGGTGAGGTCCATCCAGAAGAATAACTCAGTGTTGTTCAATAAATAGTAAAACCGTGGTGTATTTGAACAATTCATCAATCGTTTAACGTTCTCCCTGCCCTGTTCCTGGGGCTGCTTGTACCGGCTCTGATATTCTTGGATCTCTTTCCCGAGGGGAACAACTGGAGATGTTGTTGGCCAGGTGGAAGGGGTCCTCGACGATTTTGACAACGATCCCGGTAGATCACATTGATATTTGGGCGGGCGGGGAGCAGGAGGGAGTCCCCTTTGTTGCTCTCGGCCCCTCGTGGTCCTGTGGATGAACCTCTGGTCGTTTTAAAACATATTTTATTGATCAATTTGAAACCAGAAAGGACAAATCCAACACAGATCCAGTGATGATAATGCAAAGGAGCTGGGAACTAAGTGTCCCAATTTCCAAATCACCTCTCGGCTGCTTCGACTTTAAGAAATGTCTTGAATGAAAATGTAATATCCTTGGGATTTTCCATCCTGGAGGTTTGAAATTGGGCTCCATGGACTTGTGATGAGTTTTTTTGCCGTCCACATTCGTGGAGGGGACAAATGCATGGAACTTCGATGCAGAGACTTGGACAAAAGTAGAGGACATGAAATGGAAAGTGGTGATAAAAAGGAACAAAGGGAGAGAATCAATAGTCTCACTTGCAGTTGGAGTTCAATGTATTTCTTGATATCAGAGGAATCCTGGAGCTCAGATAAAGAGAAACTGAGTTTCACCAGAATGAGATTGAGTTGTTGGGGTAGTTGAGGTGGAAGGGCCGAAAGGTCTCCTTCGCCAGCCTCTGTTTTCTGTCTGGAGCTTCTCACTGGGTGAACCTGTGAGTTCCCTCACTTGCTGATTGGTTGGTTCAGTGGCGCGAGTCAATGGGTTGACTCAGTGAGGCGGCGATTGTATTGGTCGCTGAAGCAGGGTTGGATTGATGTGAGGATTCGCGTGCTGATTGGCCTTTCCTTTGAGGGGGTGGGACTGAGAGGGCAGGCGGATTGTTGGCGGCGGCGGCGTCTGCTCGAGGTCCATCGCGTTGCCGTGGACTTGAACGGGAAGCAGTTGGCGGCGGAAACCGGCACCTTCCTCAGCCGCGCGTTTCAGGGAAAGCGGGTGAGCCGTAGGCAGCCGGGCCCCATCTGGGAGCAGCCGGGCCGGCGGGGGTTTGGGTTGGTGTTGAGGCGTCGGTGCGCCGCATGGTGTCGCTGTCATTGTGAAGCAGGAGGCCGCGGGGGTACGGGGAGGTGGAGGGGCGGGGCAAGATGAGGGGCCGGGCAGGGGGAGGGACCTGGCAAGGGGAGTGGGAAGGGCTGGGTAGGGGGTGTGGGAGGGGCCGGGTAGAGGGGAGGGGACGGGCAGGGTGAGGGGAGGGGCCGGGGAGTGAGAGTGCCGAGGATGGCCGGTCAATGGGAGGGAGTCTACGGGGATCCGCGTGGGCGGGGTTCAAGGGTAGGAGTGCTCAAGGTAAGGGGAGGGGCAGGATCCAGGGGAGGGGGCGCGTTAGGGGAAGGAGAGGAGGGGAAGGGGAGGAGCAGGGGACGGGGAGGGGAGGACGAGCTGGGGGTGGGGATGAGGGGCTGGGAAAGGGCAGGGAGAAGGGAGGGGGGAATGTGAAATATGGATGGAGGGAGGGGGAGCCGTGCAAAGAGTAGGGGGAGAAGAGGGGGACTCGGGGGATGGTGAGTGGAAGGAGGCTGCGCAAGAGAGAGGTGGTGGGGGAGGGGAGTGGAGGGGGGCCAGGCAAGGTGGAGGGGACATTGATGTTTTGTTTGTTGCAACAGTGATAATACATCAAATGTTCTTCTTTAGGAGACCCCAAAGAGGACAAGAAAGATTTTCTGGTGACTTGTCATAAAGTTGAAGCCTGATCTGTGCCAGGTAACAGTCCGAGCCTGGTGAGTTTTGTGAAATGGTTGGACACTGCCTTGGCCCAGGGATTCACTTTCGACCTATTCTCTCTTTCTACTCCCATTCTCACCTCCACTTGTCAGATTCTCACACAGGTTGCCTTTGTTCTTCTATCCATCCACACCATCCTATTCACACACTTACCCACTGGACCTTTTATCTCTGCCTCCCTTTGTCATCTCACTGCTGTTGTCTCTTTGTCTAACCCCATGTCACCTTTCGAACAGTCCCCACCCTGTGTCTCTCTCTCTTTCCCTATCCCTCTTGACTTCTTTCATCCAGCTCTGCATTCACAGACCCCCACCTGTCCCCTCATCGATTCACAGCTTTTCAGTCCTGCCCTATTATCCATGTCCAGCTGTGCTTCCTTCCCTCCCCTTCCCCTGCCCTCCTGTCCCCACCTTTTTAATTCCGGTGCTTGCCAGCAATTGTTCATAACTTAGCCCAAAACATTGCTCGTATATCTTGGCCGACTATAGGTGCTGTTGGAACTGCTGGGTTTCTCCAGTCCTTTTCATTATTAACTCCAATCACTAGGCCTGCAGACTTGCTTATTTTTACTCCTTCTGACTCCTTCTGTTGTGTCTTACCCTGGCCTGGTTTGCCAATTCTGTGAGAGTCCCTGCCTCAGGCCTCCCACCCTGTTCTCTGATGAAGAGTTTTGCCTTGAATTGCTTCCCATTCTTTTCTCCCACTGATTCATTCAATAGATTGAGATTGTAGTCACTCTCTCTTCCTTTTCGCTAGGCCTATAACATATACTCTATTGGCTTGGTACCACAGTTTCCTTTGCTCCAAAGCAATGACAGGGACTCCCCGACTTGCGCCCTATGCGACTTGCGTGAATCCGCATATTCGACCAAATTTTTATCAATATATTGAAGAAAAAATACAAAATTGACAGTGTTTTTGACAAACTCTAACAGGGATACAGGGCACGTCAGCTAAAAGGTGCGTACTTACTTTGTTAGTTAAATCCCGCTCTCCATCTGTTGGCACATGTGTGACGGGTTCCAATCAGCGAACCCAGTGTGCAAGCACCAACTGAAGATTGGTGCATGTGCACAGGAATCAAGACGGCTGCACCCAGCCTATGGACCTCGAGACACTGACGAACAAAGTAAGTACGCACATTTTGTTTCTGACGTGCCCTGTATCCCTGTTAAGCTATGTCAAATACGACATTTGATTTTAAAAATCTGCTCTAAAACTTCAGTGCTGCACACACAGGGAAAAAATTCAAACTTGCGCCCATTTTGAGATATAACTGATCTTTCAGTATCAATTACGGTCGTAAGACAGGGAGTACCTTCAATGGTAATGGGGGAGCTTCGTAAGGGATGGAAAACTAATCCATTTTTCTCTGCTCGACAATGCTCATAGAATTTGTCTGATTCAATCAGTTTTTCCTGTTGTTGTATTCCATTCTTAATAAAGTTAGATGTCCTTTTTTAAACTTGTGTCCCTTGAACAATTCTTCTTATCCTGACATATCATGTGTTTAAAATGTAATGTTTCTAAGTTACTTGTCAGAATGCCTTGAAAAAGACAGGGACTTTGGTGTTGACAATACATAGTAAAGATTTCACCAATCCTTTTGAGTTTATTACTCTGGCATTTCTGGTCATTTTTTCTATTGAGGTTGATGTAACTTGCACACCTTTGTGGTCGCATCAAGTAAGAATTTCATCCATCATACTGTAGCGTCCGCAGCGGCATCGCTTCCAAATAAAGAGACGTCCACACAAGCTGAGTGTCAAACAAAGACTGGCTTTATTCGTTTGAATTCCCCGTGTGTGCTCGCTGGCCTGCCCACTTCTGGTGACTTATCCTCCCAACTTCCAGAAGTGACGTCATTGCAACGCGGAAGTGAAGGGCTCTTTACCCCGCACATAGCGCAAGGCGCTGGCTCCTTCTTTGCAGTGAAGGGGAGCCTGTGTCCTGTTGGACTGACCGCGTTTTGCGGTGATTCAGACTGTTTGCTTGCGGTGGCTCAGCTCGCCCCAATCTCAGCGTTTGTGAAGGGGTAATATTTTCAAGGTTTCATTCACTTTTATGACAGAAGACTTCCTTGATTATCTGTGTAACATTGAAGGTTGTGGGATTTCAAGATCAGGGATCATGATTTTGCTCTTCATTTGGTGAGCAAATGGATGGGACATTTTTTGTTAATGTGCCATGGGAATCGAATTAAAAATGAAGTGACAAAATTGGGAAGGTTTGTTTTGCCTTATTTTGAAGCAGGATGTCAGGATGAATTTCATCTTGCCTGCGGAATTAAAATGTGTTTGGTCAGTTCTCAATGGCAACTGCCATATTGGCATTGCAAGGAGAGATGGGAAATGGGTCCGGTCTTTGGTGATCCCAGTAATGCTATGCAGGAAGATGCCACGGGGCTGAATGTGTTGTAGAGAGGGAGAGGGTATTAATTTTTAGGAAACGTATATGGTCAGCCATCTATCAATATTTTCCTCAAATAGAAACTCCTGCTGGTAGAAGCCATGTCCTACTTTGAACAGGCCCAATGTCAGTATCCAAGCAGATATCACGTAAGGGGCATTTAAGAGACTCTTGGGCATACTTGTATGAAAGAGAATTGGTTTTTTTGGTAGAAATATCTTGGTTGGCACAACATCATAGGCCAAAGGGCTTCTAATATGCTGTAATATTCTGTTATTTCTGTTATTGCTTGACTGTGAATATCTGTCATAAACACTTCAATATTGTAACAAATGTGCTCAGCAACATTGCAGACGGGAGTTCGTATCTCGTGGTTGCCTTGAGATTTTCTCATTTTACACTGTGCTTGATAGTTCTGGTCAGTGAGAAAAGAAATATCGTGCGTGTTAAATATGATCTCATTTCTGCCAGTAACATTGGAGAAGAGTCAATAATGGCTGGTGCAGTTTCCTGATGTCAGAAGTTATCCATGAATGGCCACAGTGAAGTTAAAATGTGGGGAAATTAGTTTATATGTAATTTATACCTGGAAAAATTAGCTGTTTTTTGTTTCAATTTCAGGTGGGGTGGTTGCAAAATTATAATTTGTATTTCTTGCAGGGTATGGGTAAGTATAGAAAATGGTTGGGAATCAATAACTGGGGCTTGCATTTAATGGTGTGAAAGTCGAAATAGATACCCAGAATAAGGCTCATCTGATGTGGCAAGGCCTTGGCTCCTACTCTTCCACCAGAATTGAATTTGGAGTCATTTACAGTGGGGAGCTTCAAAGTATGTTGAATGTAAGACAAAATGAAGAGCCCTTTTGCACCTGTCCCTGTTGAAAGGTTGTTTTGTTTATGAACTAAATCTTTCTGAGTGGGTGAGTGGACTGAAGCTGCTTTCCTACTCATTGGTGATGAATTTAGCAGTCAGATCTTTCAACAAGTTACAGACTCCTCATTACCACATGCAATCCCTAGCATGTGTTGTAGCCATTAACCTGATCATTTCGGCCAACTACAACACGATGGAGTTGCATCATCCCCTCCCCACTTTCTGTTTTTGTCAGGGTCTGCTTTCATCCTGACTTTCTAGTTCGCTCATCTCTCCCCACGCCATCCTCTCCATTCTTGGGCATTTTTTCCTGCAACCTGCATCAGTCACCACCATCCAGGGACATAAACAACCATTCTCTTGCAGGGTAAAGTTTCACATTCATCTTCACTGACCATGTCCATGCTCTTCAAGTATCCTCCTCTATGGCAGTAAATCCAATTGAGAGTTAATGACAGATTGGCTGAGTACCATTTGATCACCATGGCTATCTTGGCTCATAGTCACAAGCTGTTTTAAGTTCCATTCCATTGCCACATTGACCTTTGTCTTCTGCCTCCTCCACTGTCCGGGTGAGGTCAAATCCAGAGGAACCATCTATTTCATTTGTGTAGTCCTTTGACTCAATGGTAACCTGCCCACCCCCCCCCCCCATGTTTCATTCTATCACCTGCTGATTCACCCACATCCCCTCGTATTCTCCATTGCAAACCAGATAACTTCCAAATGTGGGCAGAGAAATGGCAGATGGAGTTTAATCTGGACAAGTGTCTTGCACTTTGAGAGGACTTGCTGTAGTGTTGCAAAGAGGGACCTTTAGCTCCTTGAAAGAGGCCACACAAGTGTATGGTGATAAAGAAAGTATTCTTTATTGAGCAGGGCTTAAAGTATAAATGTGGTTAGACCACATTTTGAGTATTTCATGCAATTCTGGTTGCTGGATTACTAAAGGAGTTTGTCAGGGTGTTGCTTGGGTTGGAGCATTGGCTCTGAGGAGAGGTTGGACAAATTTGGAAAGTTTTCTCTGGAGCATTGGCGGCTGAGAAATGACCTCGTTGAAACTTATAAAATTATTGTAGTCCCAGAGAGGGTAGATTTCTTCTTCCCCCACCCCCGTGGGAAATGTAAAAATACTACGATGCCTAGATTGAACATGAGAGGGGGAAAGGAGAGAAGTGAGGCAGGATTTTACACAAGGCGGTGGGGGTCTGGACCAAGATGCCAGGACAGTGGTGAAAGGAGATGCAATCACCACGATTTAAGAGTCATTGGGTTGGGCACATGAACAAGCAGGGAACGGGTGATGTGTATGGACCATGTGCTGACAGATGGAGTGAATTGTAATGAGCTTCCTGGTCACCACAGACATTGTTTGCCAAATGGCCTGTCCTTGTGGTCAGAGAACGTGGCCAGAGGTCACTCGTGTTTCATTTCAGTCTCACAAACTGTTTTGGTGGTTTTTAGTTGTAAATGTGGCAAATTCCATTTTGGGAATGGATTTCTTCTCTCATGTTTCATTGATGTATTTTAAAAAATCACTGTTTTGTGGACTGCAGTTCTTGAATGCATGTGAGCTGCATTTGTTGTCCCTCCAATATCATCTGCCACCTGACAAGCCTTCAACCTGGCTTCTACCCTTTGCAAGCCTTGCTCAAGTGTTTCCCTCGCCTAGTGACGCCATCGTATCGCCATACAGACATGCAATAAGCTACCATATAGAGTCTCAGGGTATACGAGACGGGAGCTCGTTGTACCACCGGATTATCTTAAAATCGTACATTTGGAATTGCAAGAGATGGGCATAGTTTACAGATCTGACAACTGCTGGGATTCACCATTAAATATGGTTCTGGAAAAAAACTGGGGATTGGCAACTTTGCGGTGATTATCCTGCCCTGAACAATTCGACCGTGCCTGACTGATACCATATTCCCAATTACCAAGACTTCTCAGCAAACCTCAATGGCAAATATGTATTTGCCAAAATAGATCGAGTACATGCTTACTATTAGATTCCATTTGAGGTTTCTGATGTCACGAAGACTGTAGTGATGACGCCTTTCATCATGTTTGAGTTTCTGAGAATACCATTCGGTGTATGGAATGCAGCTCAGACATTCCAGCAGTTCATGGACGACGGACTCACTGGCCTTCGCTTTTATTGATGGTTGATTTCATCGAGGAGATTCTGGTTACAAGTGTGGATGAAGAGGAGCACCAGTGCCACCTTTTCTCATGGTTCCAGAGGCTTGAGGAATTTGGCATCGTGATCAATCCCAGTCAAGTGTTTTGAGGCCTGCTGATCTTCTATTGTTGGGACAGAGAGTTACGCAACGTGGTATTTTTCCTGATGAATCGAAAGTGAGTGGAATTTGAGAATTTCCTACACCTGTTACGTTTGGCCAGTTGTGATTTCTTTTCGGCATGATGAATTTTTATTGCTGTTTCCTGGTGAATGCCGCAGTATCCCTATGACCTCTTACTGAACTTCTAAAGGGATCTGATGTCCGTTTCCAAAAAAGGCCTTCACTTTGGGAGACAATGCTATGTCTGCTTTCCATGATGTGAAAACTGTTCTTACAATGCCACTATGCTCGTACATCAGAAGCCCAATGCCTTGCTCTCTCACCACAGATGCATCTGTTAGTGTTGTGTGATCAGTGTTAGAACGACAAGGCTGAGGGCATTTGGAGTCTCTGGTGTTTTTTTTCAGCCAAGCTCTCACCGGTTCAGGCAAATTATAATACCTTTGTGCGAAGACTCTTAGGTATCGATCTTGCAGTGAAACATTTCAGTTTTAAAAATATATATTTATAGTTTTGTATACAGTGCAATATAATAATAGAATCGAATTGAATTAATACTTATAATTATTAAAATAGAATGAAAAATAAATGGTTGTACTGTACATAAAAGTGAGAAGAGGAAAAACGTAGACAAGAAAAAAGAATATAGATTATATGTGCAAATCGACTATAATAAATACCCCCCTCCATGCCCTACCCTCCCAAAAAGAAAGACAGGATATTAATAAAATAGTAGAATTAAACAAACACGATAAGGATCAACCTTAAGATTAAAGAAAAGGTGGGGTGTAGAAGAGAAAACATTAGCTATCCAAACCCATAATATTTCAATATGGTTTCCATATATTTAAGTATGATTCATTCCCATTTCTACATTATAAGTCACCTTTGCTAAGGGAATACAATTTTTCATCTCGTTCCAACAATCAATTTTAAGATGAGATTCAGATTTCCATGTAATTGCTATACATCTCCTGGCCGCCACCAGTGCAACTTAAAAAAAATAATTGATTTTTTGAGAACTTGAATTGGGGTTCCAAATCATATACATTTCCCAAAAGAAAAATCTCAGGTGTTGTTCCAAAAACTTGCCCACATCTTTCCAAATTGATGTTACCTTGGTACATGACCAACTACAATGTATAAACGTACAAATTTCTGTGCCACATCTAAAATATAAATTTGAAAAATGTGGAATAAATTAATTTATGTGGCATTAAATATAATTGATAAATAAATTCATGATTAACTAATCTATAAAAAAGCATTAATTATATCCATCTTTCTGTCCCAAGAAATGTCACACCAGCAAAAAGGACCAATATCAGTTCCCAAATCCAATTCCCATCTTCTGATTTATTGAAATCTGGTTTTGGAGATTCCTCCTGAAGTAGAAGATCCAATTTAGAAATAAGTTTCTTTGTAATTCCCTCATGAAGCACAATCTCCAATCCAGTATTTCAGGTTTTTATTGGAAGGTCATCCTTTTACCATTTATACAGACCACCAGCCTCTTACACATACTGCAAGAACAAGCACACATCTCTACTTACCCATAGAGATTCGGCACTTGGACTTCATCCAACAATTTTCATCGGACATACAGAACCTCTGAGGAAAAGTGAATGCTGTGGCTGGTGTCCTCTCCAGGTGCAACATTACAGACATCTACTGCCATTGAT
This sequence comes from Narcine bancroftii, assembly GCF_036971445.1. NCBI lineage: Eukaryota > Metazoa > Chordata > Chondrichthyes > Torpediniformes > Narcinidae > Narcine > Narcine bancroftii. Next base: position 54,580 of record NW_027211956.1, read on the forward strand.
TTTACTGCCATGGCTCATGCACGGTGCATTGATCCCGATCTTATCCGGTGTCACCAGATCAACTCTGGTCTCCATCTTCAATATGTGACCCTGGATAAATCCAGTGAAAAGTTGGTCTGTGATTTTGCTTTCCACAAGAAGGTCTAGGCCATTTGTGTGGGAGGATTTTCTCTTCACTATCTCTCTACCTGGTAGAAGAGCATCAATCAAACTAGTTAAGGAACATTTTACCTGGCTTCGTGTTAAACGGAATGTTGATTTCTGGGCAAGAACCTGCTTGCTGGGTCAATGCTCTAAAGTCTTAATGTACCTGAAATTCAAGGTTGCTGTTTTGGATTCCCGATTCCAGCACGTACCACCTTGTGGCTTGGAAGGCCTACTTCCTCCATCTCAGGGATCTACTTATCTGCTCATGTGTGAGGACTAGTCTAGCAGGTGGCAGGAGAAAATTCATCTCGAATATTTCAGGTGCATGGACGCATAAAATGCGCTGGGAGACACGGCTGGGTGGGTACAGCTGGGATGTTCAGGTGGCCACGGAGGAGATGCCTTTCTGTCACCTGAATATGCAGGCAGATGGAGAACTGTGTCCGAGCAAATGCAGGCTCCTGTTGACTGTGGCCTAGTCAAACCCATGCTGCCTTGATGTCATTTGCAGTGCGTCGTGGCTGAAGCTGGAAGGAACATAAGATGAGGATCATGGAGGAGTGAAGAGAAATGCTTATGGGGATGTTGGCAGCCTGTGTCAGTGTCCAGGATGAGATGTGCTACATTGAGACCATGAAATACGTTGAGGTTCTTCTCAGCTCAATGTGGTCTGAACAGTGCATAAGTGAGATTAGTGGATGATCCCTGCAAAGATTGTAGGACAGAGTGCGGTAGTTCGAGGTGGAAAGGCTTGCAAAGTGTAGGTGCCGCAGACGGAGGTGAATGCTGCTTGTCAGTCAATTAGCCGTGATAACAAATCGGTCTTAATGGAGGTTGCACAGATCTCAGGGGGCTGCATTCTGGAGTAACATTCTCACCAAATTTGACGATGACGAGTGGAGGAGACATTTCCGTATGACGCGTGGCACCAACAACATGCTGAAGCTCATCGAACCTTATCTGCATCCACATAGACCAGATGCGCAGCATCTATTGGAGCAGGGAATTCGACTGGCTGTGGCTCTGAGGTGGTATGCAACTTCTTGTGAGTATTGATCCATCAGTGCCATCCTCGGGATAGGTGTCAGCACTTGTGTGCATGGTGGTACGGCAGGTGACAGGATCCTGGAAGGGTGTCCTCGGTAAGCATTTAATCTCCCTGCCAAGTGGAACACTCCTCCAGGAGACAATTGATGGCTTTGCAGAAAGGTACTACCCAATGTGTGCTGGCGCCATTGCTGGGTCAAAGATTCCCATTATTACACCCAGCATGGACCCAACGGCCTCCTACAATCCAAAGGGTGACATTCTGTAGTTCTCCAAGTGGTTGTTGACCACAAGTTCTGGTGAGTTAGAGCCCTGACTTTTTGTTTTTTTGTCATCTCGCATGCCCATGTCCACAGGTACAGGCCATTTTATTTGTTAAGTTGCAGATTCTTGGATGTGTTTGTGCGTTGCCCTGGCCACACGCATGATGCACGTGTGCTTGCACCCCCCCATACAAAAAGACAGAGGAGCAAGCTGGATCCTTCTTTGCATGCGATGAGTATGGTAACCCTTACATGCTTCTCGCGGTGATGTTCATGCCTCGTGGGTAAATGGGCAGGTTAGTGAACTAAGTATCCCTGCACTTTTGTGCCCACAGTTGTCCAAACATGATGATTGAGTGGAGGACCCAGCTCACCTTTAAAAAAAAACTTTTAAGAACAAGATGAAATCAATAGCAACATGAAAAAAGGTTTTTATACATCTAGTAAACCCCACTTCCCACCCCTTCAGCCAGCCCCCTCAATGTGAGCCAAAAAACATAAAACATATTCACACTTTTAAGATATTTCCAAACCCATATATTCGAAATAGAATGATCACATTTTAATAAAAATAGAGAAATTATTTTGTAAATTGCTATTTTCTCCATATAAATACAAGATCTTAATTCATTCTGCCATCCCACTATATTAATCTCTGCATTGGCTTTCCAAGTAATTGCTACACATTTTTGTGGCACAGATAACGCCAAACGTACAAATGCTATTTGAAACTTATCCAACCCTAAGCCAGTCAAACAAACCATATCACCCAACAGAAAATCTCTGGATCGAATGGTAATTTAATTTTCAATAATTTCTCCAAAACCAACCTAACTTTTCCCAAAATGCTTGTACTCTATCTCAAGACCAAACTGCATGCAAAAAAGTTCCAGTACTTGACCCACTTCTAAAAAATCTGAATGACTAAATCCGTAGTTTTTCAATTTCTCAGGAGTCCAGTATAACTGATGCAAAAAATTATAATTAACCAAACCATATCTTACCTTAGTCAGTTTAGTTATCGCTTCATGACTTATAACCTCCCAATCCTCTTGAGGTATAGCATAAGTTAAATCGCTTTCCCATTTATTTCTAGATTTCTCCAAATTCGGGTTTTACATAGTTTCCTGTAACAATTGATAGATATTTGAAATAAAACCTCTCGTTGGTTTAAAGGAAATCAAAGATTCCAATTACATTAACTTAGGTAAACTCATCTGCTTACCATAATGATCTCTTATCAAAGCTCTAAGTTGGTAATACACAAATAAAGGATTTACTGGTGTCCCAAATTTCTCCCTCAATTGATTTATAGAAAGAAACTGTCCCTCTTCAAAACAATCCTGAATCACTTTTATGCCCTGAAAATACCATATCTTTAAATACCTATGAAACCTTGAAAAAGGAATAAGCTGATGTAACGGAGTTTGAATTGATCATTTACCCTTTGTTCCTATAACATCATTTCTTTTATCCCATATCTTCAACAAATGTTTTAATACTGGCATATCCTATCCCTGCAATAAATTCAAATTCCACTTGTATATAAACTGGTGTAGATCAAATTCAGAAATGCAGGCTAACTCTACCTTGGCCCGACTAGGAGGCTGATTAATATCCATCATTCCACTAACAAACTTCAACTGTGCAGCTTCATAATACTTTTGAAAATGAGGCAACTGGAGTCTACCTAGTGCATATTTCCATGTCAATTTCTGTCAGGCCACTCGAGCTAATTTTCCCTTTCATAAAACTTTCCTCACCACCTTATTCAAATCCTGAAAATAAACCCTTTGAAAGTGAACATGGAGTTGACTGAAATAAGTATTGAATACGAAGAAAAGTATTCATTTTAATACAATTTACTTGACCCATTAACGTTAATGGAAGATCCTTCCATTTAATCAAATCCATTTAAATCTTTTTCAATAAAGGTACATAATTTAAAATATATAAAGATTGATAATTTGCATTCACAGTTACCCCTAAATATTTAATTTTATCAGACTATCATAATTTTATAATATTTTTACACTCCTTATAATCCCCTTCCAAAATCGGCAATATTTCACTTTTATCTCTATTCACCTTCTACCCAGATATCTCCCCAAATGTAATTAAACATTCTTAAATATTTCAAAGGATGTGTCAAATAAATCAATAGATCAGTGAATAAATTAATCTCATATTCATCATCTGCAATTCCTATCCATTTAACCTTGTCATTCTGTCGAGTTGCCTGAGCTAATGGTTCACTGACCAATGCAAACAAGGCTGGTGACAATGGACAACCTTAATGACTTGAAGGCTGAGAGAGGATTTGATAGAGTTGTTTAAAATAATGAGAGGAATAGATCGAGTTGATGTGGAAAGGCTTTTCCCATTGAGAGGAGGAGAGAAGGATACAAGAGGTCATGAGTTGAGAGTTGACGAGCAAAGGTTTAGGAGTAACATGAGGGGGAACTTCTTTACTCAGCCAGTGGTTACTGCGTGGAATGGGCTTCCGGGAAAGGTGGTGGAGTCAGGGTCAATTTTCTCATTTATGAAAGAGTTGGATAAGTATATGGATGGGAGGGAGATGGAAGGATATGGGCAGAGTGCTGGTAAGTGGGATTAGAGGAGGGTACATGGATCAGTGTGACTAGAAGGGACAAATTGGCCTGTTTCCGTGCTGAAATTGTTATATGGTTATACGTGTTGGTTCCCACTGTGGGTTGTGAACAAGCTAAAACAATATTTACTAAAGAGGAAGTGGAGGAATTCTGTGGAATGGGGGCAGTAAACACTGAAGAACGAAAGTGGATTCTCCCAAATGGAAGAGAGTTAGTAAATAAACCCATCATGAGAAACAACCCTGCACCAAGGGAGTCACTGGGGAGGACAAGCGACGTGCGATATAGTATTGAGGAAATTGGGATGCAAGGGCGTATACACCATGGCCAAACAGATCTGTGCAGGGTGACTAACTTGTCAAAAAGTTAGCACAAAGATACTAAGGGTATCCCAAAGGGGAGGAAGGGGAACTGGTAGAAGGCCCTTCCAGAGTATACAGGTAGACTTTACCGATCGACCTCAGATAGGCAGGCAAAAGTACCTTTTAGTACCAGTTGGTCACCTGACATGATGGGTAGAAGCATTCCCAATGGCCTTGGCCATTTCATAGGGAGTATCATAGATTATTTTAGAGCACATTATACCACCCTATGGGCTGGTGGGAAACATAGACTTTGACCAAGGAAGTCACTTCACCTCTAAGATACCAAGAAATAAAGCAAAAGATAGAAATAAAATGTGATTTTCATATCCCATGGTATCCCCCTTCCTCAGGGCAGTGAGAATGAAAGAATCAGACATTGAATAAACAATTGTCCAAATTTGTGCTAGAAACAAAGTTACTGTGGACAAAATGACTATAGTCTGACTGCGAATCCAAAGGTCACCTGAAAGGGATGTCGGATTGACCCCTATGAGATGCTTTTCAGAGTGTCATTTTTGGGAAGAGAAGGGAAATTGCCAACTGTAGAAGTCACTGACCAATTTCTAAAGAATGATGTCTCGGCTCTTGCTTCTTCTTTATTAGTTCTTAGGAAGAAGGGTCTTTTGGCCCAGATACCTCCACTCGAATTTGCTGTCCACCAAATACAAGCAGGTGATTGGGTTCTGGTGAAGGTATGGAGGGACTCCAAGCTTCAGCCAAGTTGGGTAGGACCATTTCTAACCCTCCTGACCATTGAGCCGGCGATAAGAACTGCCAAAATATGGTGGACAATTCACACCAGAGAGAAAGGACTGGTGGACACCACTGCTGAGCCGCCAACTTGGCAGATACATCCCACCAAAGACCTGCTCAAGAACCAGCTGAAAAGACATTGATGGTCATTAGAGCAGGACTTGGACTAGTTTGTGAAAGATAATTTAATAGCGATGTACAACCCTCCTCCTTCGGTAGTAAGGAACATGAGATGGTGGTGGATATGGTGGACAGCGTTGGTCATTGGAAACCAGAGTGGGTCCAATGAGATTCATACCCCAATAGGGAGAGGATTAGAATCCACCCTCAAGCCTTCAGGGCCAGTAAAGTTCACCATGACCATCCCCGAGAGTTCTAAACTGCAGGTGATTCAATGTCATGCTTGTAGCTTAATAAAATGTGGTGGGGTTGAGAGTCAGAGATGACATAGTGTTCAGGAGAAACATATGTGTCTTAATAGACTCTGTCCCTATTGGTGTGATGCATGGTGGACCACCCAGACCCGGTGCTGGACGGCTGGTACAAGATCTGGTACTAAAATGTCAGATATCAATCTGGAGAGGACACTTTGCCATTAACTGCAGGAACAAAGAGTGTAATCCTATCTATATGACCATTAAACAAACCTCAGGGATTGAGGAAATCAATGGAAAAACCTACTCAAAAGGGGTAGATGAGAAATCAATTTGGAATGGGTATAAACATCAGGGGAAAGGACCCGTTGGCGTGTTGATTTAGAATAATCGTAGAAGGATCCAAGACTAATCCAACTGATCGTACCTTCACAATAATGCCCAGCGAGAAACCCTATACTCCATCCAATGATCTGAAAGTAGTAAAGATAGTGGAGGTAGAGGACCTTAGACAGACGATTGAGACAAGTTATGGCGATACAAATGTCTGGGTAGAATAGTTAAAATATACAGTGAAGGGTTTAAAAAAGAGCAATTGCTATGCATGCACTTATAGCACAGGTGATTCCATTTCCGCTGGGTTGGGATAAAGACAGACAAGGAATGAGGTGAACGATGGCCTTGTATCAGGATAAAATGGCCTGGGGTAACCAGTCCTGTAAATCTCTGTCCCTGATTTCCCTCCTGCTCTGAAGAAGGATGTCCGGATTCCGCTGGCATTCTCGGCTGTGTCAGGAAATCACACCGCCTGAATTTCTAGACAAAAGGAAGATAGTTCACGAGGAATGTAGGAAATCTACAATATGTATAAAGGTACGAGATGTGACAGAGGAGAGGGGAGGGCACTACTCAGCCTTGAATGTACCTCGAATGGATCTATGGTGGTTGAGCAGAGGCAGGATCCTGAGACTGATTCTTCCTCCCAACTGGAAGGGTACCTGTGCAATCATTCAATTGGCCATACCCTTCACCTTGAAATTAGAATGGGAGAAGGTAATAGGGATAAAGAGAAGTAAGAGGGAGTTCCTGGGAACGTCTTTATGTAACCAAATTTGTATTGATTCAATTGGGGTGCCAAGGGGAGTACCTAATAAATTTAACGCACGCAATCAGATAGCAGCAGAATTTGAGTTAACTATCTTTTGGTGGGAAACTATTCATAAAAAAACGTGGACTGGATAAACTATATTTACTACAATCAACAATGGTTCATAAATTATATCCTGGATGCTGTAAAGGGGATATCTGATCAATTGGATGCCACCAGTCGCGTGGCATGGGGAAACAGAATAGCGCTAGATATGGTCTGAGCAGAGAACGGAGGAGACTGTGTAATGCTAAGTGGAAATTGGTGTACTTTTATCCCACACGATCCAGCCCAGATGGAACTATTACAAAAGTGTAGCAGTGCCTCTCCACCCTGGCTGAGGGGTGGGCACCTCACTAACTGGGTGGCTGGAGTTGTACTTTGGAAAATGGGAGGGAGTAATCGTCTCCATACTGCCCTCCTTAATACTGGAGGTAGGGGTACTAACTGGTGTGGGATGATGTATTATATATGCCCTGTGTGCGCGGGCTTACACAGCGGCTTATTGAAACTGCAATTATGAAACAAATGCCCTTAAGGGACATAGAAGATTGGTCAACACGGGATAATCTGTATCTACTTGACATTGAAAGCTTTAGAAAATGGAAGAGACTCGTGGGATGATGTTATCCAAATTGGAGGCATTTTATGGTTCTATCTCCAGTGATGAAGAAACAGTAGAATAAATAAAAAAGGAGGGGCGGGATTGTGGAAAGTAGCCAAAGGCCTGTTTCTCGAGAGTTAATATGGCTGCCCAGAGAAAGCCGATGGGTACCTTAAGGGGAGGGTGGGGGGTGGGGGGTTGCGGTCTGCTAGAATACCAAGGAAGGTCACTTCCTGCAAAAAATTGCAGAGAAAGCCAAAATGATACCAAAAAAATTGCAAAAGAACTGGGCATCATACCAGATAAGGATGAGAATAAATAAAGGTAGGGGGTAGTGAAATAAGGTGAGTGGGAGATGGAAACTAGGGCGGGCTTCAATACAAGGAGAGGAACATCTTTTGATAGGTTAAACGTACTTATCAATTACTCAGTGAACTAACCAATTAAACTAACGGAGGAGTGGTTATTAACACAAAGAAATGTAGAAAAAAAGGTTGTTGAATAGCAGTGTGTGTGCCTTTCTGAAGGAGACCCGCTCTTGCAAGAACGTTGAATAAAAAGGTTATATCGCTTCACCTATTGACTTCAAAATTATTTAATCAGTGAGCTGTGTTTCTCACACAAATTAGAGTGGGAGAATTATTTAAGTGCTGGGAAAATTGGGGCTGTGGCCAACTTTTCACAATGGATAAGGGTGTTTCACCTGCGCCCAAGGCTAAGTTTGTGGCCAATGGACAAATTACCTGAGCCTTCCCACTGAAAAGATCATGCAAGGCAGGGTTTCCCGCTATCTCCAGCGCAATTTTTGTTTAGCCATGGGGTCATCAGCCGTGGCCATTTGCCAGGATTCAGTCATTAAAATTTTCAGAACAGGGCAGGAAGAGCATAAATTCAATTTATTTGCTGAGATGTTCTGACAGATCTGACAGACCTGACACACTCGTTGCCCAAGTTGCGCTCCACTCTGGAGGACAATGGGGAGATCTTTGGGTATAAGATCAATTGGGATAAATAAAAATCATGTCACTTATGAAGGGAGATTACAGGCAATGTCAATAAAATAGTCAACTAAAGTGTCCGCAAAATGGAATCAAATATCAAGGAGGTAGAAGAGATAACAACTCAAGTAACATATACAAGTTGAACTACCCCTCCCCAGCCCTCACTTGGGAAAATTGAGGAGGATTGAAATAGCTGGATGTCCCTGGCCATTACACTAGTGGTGTCACAAAGAGGGGAGGTGACACAGATGGGGAGATGATGTCACAGAGTGGGGCAACTGCTGATGTGTTGCCATAGCTGAGCTGCACCACGCCAGAGCAGCACAAGTAGGATGTCTCTCCTGGAAGGGCAATGAGGCCCACATGAGGGAACATTCCAGGGACCCTCTCTGATCAACGGCGTTGTGTTTGGAAGCGCCCAGGGCCCATGGCTGAGATAGAGATCCTGTCACCGGCTCCACTACTGAGACAGAGCCTCCTCCAGCACCATCCTTCACCCGGTGTGGCCGGAGAGAATTGAGGCCACATTTAACACCCTCTCTCCATCCTGAATGCAAGGCGCTTTCTAGGCAGGTGCGAGAGAGCAGTGGCTTGGGCAGGGATACAGGGATGGGGTCTGTAGCAGTGGAGGTTATGTGGAGGGCAGAATGAAAATATCGGGGTGCACCACAGGCAGAGGGAGATTGGATCAGAAGTAGGGTTGAGCTGGAGGGCTGGGGTGGGAGGGGATGGAAGGCACTGAGGAACCGGGAGTGTGGTATTGGGTGAGAGATGAAAAAAGGATCGAGGAATTGGCGTGGGGCGCGGGTGAGGTATCTTGGGGAGAGCAGTCTTCGGGAGTGGGAGGGAAGGTAGCTCTTCCAACAGGAATGGTAAAGAGCTCTCCCCTCACCCCAGAATGCGATCTCTCCCACTGTGAGACAGAATCGCCCTTCCACACCCTACAACACCGGATTATGGAACCTGTTCCATCTTTTCCCACCTCCCCCCCAACCCATCCCACCACCAACAATCCCAGATCAAGGTGCTGGAAAGCGTTGCTGGTGTGGCGACTCAACAGCGTTTAGCAATGAAGCAAGGGGCTCCTTCCACTCCATGAGATGTCTTGGGGGATGAAGTCTCGTTTGTGTTGTGGAAGGTCTCAGTCCTGCTGAGCTTTTGGAGTTGGGGAGGAATTCAGATGCTCTTTCTCCCTTGGAGCATGCTGGAGAATGAGGGGTGACCTGACCCTCTTGGAGAAGGAGGGTTGTGGACAAAAGGAATGGCTCTGAACCCTGTCCCCCCCAGGGAGATGGTTCTACTTAGAGAGAAGTTTGGTGTATCACAAACACTTTATATGCATATTATCAAGTGCAAGATTTATTTGTTAGAATATTTTGGTTAAATGAACTTTGAGAAATTTATTGTTGATAAGGGCAAAAAGGGATTTGTTTCAGAAATGTATGTTACTACAAGAAAAGATGACGAATGTGGATATATTTAAAACATATATGCTTCTATATGCCTATATCTGTGGAGGAGTGATCTGATATGTGTCTTGATAGTGTTATGAAGTTAATAAATGTTCAATATAGTTTGGTTTACGATAACTTTTTGCATCAGTTATATTAAACTCCTGAAAAATTGGAAATAGATGGGTTTAGTTTGTCAGATTGGTGTTTTCGGTTTGGTGAAAAGACAGGTACTTCCTTAGATTCAGTATGGGAATGTACAAAAGTTAGGCTCTTTTGGGAACAAATAATTAACTTTTTGTGAGGTTTGTTCAAAATAGATCTATATATCGACCCATGGGTATGTTTATTGGGATATATGAAGACGATAATGACAGGTTTACGATTGGAGAAACCTCAAATTGCATTTATACGTCCACGGTTGGCAGTAGGTCGAAAATGTCCCGCTGTCACTTGGAAAAATGATGTTGAACTGAGTATACAAAGATGGCAGAACAAAATTCAATCATGTATTCATTTGGAAAGGATAAGTCGTTCTTCATAATGATAAGTTTGCTGTGTATGATAATTGAAGCTTCGATGTCGATAACTGTATCTTGTTCTCTTCTGTTGCATCTTTCTGAAATATCTTCTCCAATACTGCAATTTCTTTTTCTAAATCTTGAAGTTCTGCTTTAAGATGCTTCTTCACTTTTGCTGTGTAACGAATAACTTGACCCTGTATGAATCCTTTTAAAGAACCCCATAACGTAAATTTACTGTGAACTGATCCCGCGTTTGTTTCTGAAAAACCTTAATCTGATCGTTGACATACAAAATAAATTCAGGGCTTTGTAGCAACATCTCATTAAATCTCCAACGATAGTTAATTCCCGCCATCTCGGAAACATTACAGGAAATTAAAAACAACGAATGGACTGATAAAATCCTACTCTTGTACACAGCTTGTTCAATCCTACCCTGCAAATGAGCTGATTCCCAAAAAAATCTATTCTTGAGGATGACTCATGACGAGCTACATAAAAAGAATAATCCTTCTCAGTCGGATTCATCCGTCGCCATATTTCAACCAAATTTAAACCCCCCATCAACTCAATTATTCTTTTTGCCAATTTGGTTTCCTTCACAATTTTTGGAGACTTAGCCAACAGTGTATTTGGAACGTATGTGTTTAGATGTTAAACAAAAGTTTTATTTCTGATGAAAGGTGTAGAGACATAGCACACCATCCAGCAACCTGTCATAATCGGTCTGACTGTGTTTTAAAAAAGGCTCCGATGTGGGGAGGGTGTAGGGGGGACGGGGGAGGAGGGAGTTTGTAGGGGTTAGTTTTAGATTAGATATATTTTGGTTTTGTAAAATTCTTCAATAAAATTAAAAAAAAAATAGAGTCTGGAACGAACCACCAGAGGATCAATTCTGACATTGAGGTGATGTTTGGAAGAAAGTTCGAGGGAAGGATAGACACCATGTTGGACAAATGGCCAGTTCTGTGCTCTCTGGGTGTGTAAATGCTACTGCTTCTGCCCCACAGAAGATAGCAATAAGGCCACAAGAGTGGTGGCCACACTGGAAATAGGAGGTGCCCTACACAGATGTTTAAATTATCGGCAGTGGGTCTTTCGGTGTGGTGTACCAGGCCTGACTGGTGGATGGTGGAGAGCTGATAACCATCACGAAGGTCTTGCAGGGCAAAAGATTCAAGGTGATGGGGATGAACAATTTTTCAGAAATGGGACAGCCTGAAATTTAAATTTAGACATGCAGCATGGACACAGGTCCTTTCATCAAATAAACCCCTGCGACCAAATTACACCCAATTGACCTACACCCCTGATGTGTTTTTGAAGGGTGGGAGGTAACTGTGCAGCTGATGGAAACCCACGTAAGGCCAGGGAGACGGTGCTGGATTCATACCCCGGTCGCTGGCTCTGTAACACCATTGCACTTACCGCAACACTAACCGTGCCACCTCTTGGCGAGCGAATCTGCACCAAGACACAGTGTGACCAGACTAGCCTAGTTCGCCCGCCCGGGGTATTAATGCTGCCTCATTAAGCATATTTAAAATTCGGGTAGATAAATTTTTACATGATAGAGGAATTAGGGGATATGGGGAGAAGGCAGGTAGGTGAAGTTAGGTCATAAATTAGATCAGCCATGATCGTATTGAATGGCGGAGCAGGCTCGATGGGCCATTTTTGGCCTACTCCTGTTCCTATTTCCTATGTTCTTATGTTCCAAACATAAGGGTGGAATAGTAGATTTGAACTTTCCACAAATTGACTGGGACTGATGGCTTGGAGTCTGTCAAATGTGTCCAGGAAAGTTTTTCAATCGATAAATAGAGGTACCAACCAGAGAGAAGGCAGTAATGGATCACCTATTGCCAAACAAGACAAGAGGGACATATGTATATGGGGGGGGGAATATTTTGGGTCCAGTGATTTGTTTCAAGTTTATTATGGAGATGGATTGGCCTGGTCTTTGGGTTGAGATTCTAAATTGGAGAAAGGGCAAGTTTGAGGAAATGAGAAAGGGTCTAGAAAGCATGGATTGGGACAGGTTGTTCTGAGGCAAATGTGTTCAGTCAGTGGGAGGCTTTCAAAGTGGAAACACAAGGTCTGCATGTGAAGATTAAAGGCAAAGTTAGCACGCAGAGGGAACCTTGATTTTCCAAAGAAGAGAGTGGTGTACAGCTGATACAGGCAACAAGGAGCAAATGAGGATCTTGAGAGGAGGATTAAAAAATGCAGGACCAAATTAATAGGGAAATCTGGAGGGACAAAATTGGTCCTCTTGTAGATCAGAGTGATCACTTATGTATGAAGCTACAAGAGATGGGGGAGATCTTCTAGCTTTTTCTTAAAGCTCTTTTTGCTCAGGAAACTGGCACAGAGTCTAGGGGAGCGAGGCATATAAGCAGTGAGGTCAGGGAACCTAGATAAAGAGGAGGAAGTGCTTGTAGTCTTAAAGTGAATCAAGGGGGATAAATCCCCAGTTCCCTTGGAATTTGAGGGAGGCTGGTGCAGAAATTGCAAGCGCCCTGGCAGATAGATATAATAATATCCTGAGCCACAGGTGAGGTGCCGGAGGATTGGAGGGGAGCTCATCTTGTCCCGTTGTTTAAAAAGAGGCTCCAAAAATAACCTAGGAAATGATAGGCCGGTGAGCCTAATATCAGGAGTGAACAAGTCATTAGAAGGTGCTCTAAGAGATTGGATATAGAAGTATTTTGACAGTTAGGGACAAATAAGGACCAGCCATCACGGCTTTGTGCACATACTAGGAATATTGATGAAGAGAAGACTTGTCTATATGGACTTGAGTAAAGCATTTAAGAGGTTCCCACATGGGAGGAAGGTTCAGTGGCTTGGTATTTCTGGTGATGCATAAGTTGGTTTCAGCATTAGCTTTGTGCGAGAAACCAGAGGGTGGTTGTGGATGACTGGCTCTCTGACTGGAGGCTATGACTCTTGGTGTGTCTCAAGGACATCCCCAAATTTTTTAGACCATCAACCCCTTCATGGAACGTTTGATCCCTCATCGACCCCCAGGCATGGAATCCCGACTGTTTGGCGGTGTGTTGTTGGGGGGGTGGGATGACTTGGCCGACACTGGATGGGTGGGGGTGGGGGCACTATCAAAGGTACAAAGAACACAAACGCTCAGTCTTTCCTCTCGTTCTCTACAGAAAATATGGCCACCATCAAGCCCTGCTCTTGCAAGAGGATGGCCACCACTGCCATAGGTGCTATTTTCGGTTGATCCACCCCTGCTTTCCACCACATAGATTTGATTGGCCCCAGTATTATCGAGCACCAGAGCTCATCTTTAGAGCTCCTGACTACATCTCAAATACCGGTGAGTTATAACCAGACTTTAGGAAGGCAGCCCTGTCACTTGAGGCAAAAAGGCAGAACTGTCCAGCACAGAGAGAGAGGGTTATCCCGTAGGGAAGAAGTTGATGTCACGGGTTGGGGGGTGTTGGGCATAGAGATTGAGGTGGAGAGAGTATCCCATGATGACTGAGATGGTGATGTCCCAAATAGAGAGGGAGGGGAGCGTGTTGAGTGTTCTCATGTAAAATAGAGAAAGCTTCATCCAAGGTAGGAAGAGATAGATTGAGGCAGAGTTATCCGAGGGAGAGATGTGACATAGAGAGGGATGAGGGATATGCCAGAGAAAGAGGGGAGAGGTGCCAGAGAGGGGGAGGATGAGAGAGGTGCCAGAGATAGAGGTGCCAGAGAGTGGAAGCAAATCTAAATAGGTCATATGCATTAAATGGTAGCTATTGAGATGTGCAGAGCTACAAAGGGATTTAGGAGTGATGGTAAATAGTACCCTCAGGGCTGATACTCAGGTAGATGGTGTGGTGACGAAGGCATTTGGAATGTTGGCCTTCATAAATCGGAGTATTGAATTCAAGAGTAGGGAGGTTATGATGACATTGTACAAGGCATTGGTGAGGCCAAATTTGGAGTACTGTGTACAGTTTTGGTCCCCAAATTATAGGAAAGATATAAACAAAATAGAGAGAGTGCAGAGAAGGTTCACGACAATGTTGACAGGATTTCAAGGTTTGAGTTACAGGGAAAGGTTGTGCAGACTGGGGCTTTTTTCTCTGGAGTGTAGAAGATTGAGAGGGGACTTGATAGAGATGTTTAAGATTTTAAAAGGGACAGACAGTAAACGTGGATAGGCTTTTTCAATTAAGAGTGGGGGACATTCAAACGAGAGGGCATGGTTTAAGATTGAAGGGGGAAAATTATAAGGGGAACATGAGGGGAAATTTCTTTACGCAGAGGGTTGTGGGGATGTGGAATGAGCTTCCGATAGACGTGATCGAGGTGGGATCATTGGTTACATTTAAGGAAAGACTAGATAGTTACATGGATAGGAGAGGACTGGAGGGGTATGGACCGGGCGCTGGTCAGTGGGACTAGGAGGGAGGGGATTTGTAATGGCATGGACGAGTAGGGCTGAACTGGCCTTTTCTGTGCTGTAAGGGGTTATATGGTTATATAGGGTAAGAAGGACTAGGGAGAGGGAGGGAGAGGTACAATGGCAATGGAGGGTGAGGTGCCTCAGAGTGTGTGATATGACGGTGCAGAGAGAGCTTCGTTCACCCGGGTTGTTCAATTGGACAGTCCCCACACTCAACTTCACTGTCTCTCACGTCCCTCGACACCCTGTGACATTGACGCCAGGCCTTCCCTCTCTTGCAGATATCTATTCAGCTGGCTGTGTGTTGACTGAGCTGTTATTGGGACAGCTCATCTTCCCCAGGGACAGTGGGGTGGAGCAGCTGGTGGAGATGATCAAGGTAAGCAATGTTGAGTCAGGAGTGCTGGGGGTGGGTCAGACCCAACCTCACCCTACCCTACACCCAGACCTGCCCGTCCAGATGAGACCCGCAGCAGAAGGTGGGAGAGGGTGAGAGAGCTGATTGGTGGATATATGTGGGAAGGGACAAGCGAAGTGCTTGGTGAATACAGGTGGAAGGGGGAGGGAAATGTTAGGATAGAAACATCGAAACATCGGAGCAGGAGTAGGTCATTCGACCTGTCGAGCCTTCTCCACTATTCAAGGAGATCATGGCTGATCTTAAAGTTCAGTATCACGTCCCTGCCTTCTCTCCGTAACCTTTAATACCCTTGTACTGAAGAAATAGATCTAATTCCCTCTTAAATATATTTAATGAACCTGCCTCCACTGCGCTCTGTGGCAATGAATTCCACAGATTCACCACTCTCTGGGTAAAGAAATTCGTCTTCATCTCAGTCCTAAATGGTTTGCCTATTGTCGTCAAACCATGGCCCCGGGTTCTGGATTTTCCAATCCTTGGAAATATCCCATCTGCATCCATTCTGTCCAGTCCTGCCAGAATTTTATATGTCTCTATGAGATCCCCTCTTCATCTTCTAAACTCCATCGAGTACAATCCCAATTCGCGCAATCTTTCCTCATAAGTCATGCCTGCCATTCCAGGTATCAGCCTGGTGAATCACCTCTGCACTCCCTCCATTGCAAGAACATCCTTCCATAGATAAGGTGACCAAAACTGCACACAATACTCCAGGTGGGGTCTCACCAAGGCCCTGTACAGCTGCAGTAAGGTATCCTTGTTCCTATACTCAAACCCTCTTGATATGAAGGCCAAAATACCATTTGCCTACTTAACCGCCTGCTCTACCTGCATGCTCGCATTCAGATACTGGTGTACAAGTACCCCTAGGTCTCTCTGCACTTCCCCATCTCTTAATCTATTGCCATTCAAATAGTAATCTGCCCTCCGGTTTGTATTACCAAAGTGGATAACCTCACATTGATCCACATTGTAGTGCATTTGCCATGGATCTGCCCAGTCCCTCAATTTATCTAAATCACACTGGAGCTTCCTGACCCCCTCTTCCGTGCACACAACCCCTCCTAGCTTAGTGTCATCTGCAAATTTGGAGATATTACATCCAATCCCCTCATCCAGATCATTAATGTAAATTGTGAACAGCTGGGGTCCCAGTACAGATCCCTGTGGCACCCCACTGGTCACCGCCTGCCACTCAGAAAACAAGCCATTTATCCCAACTCGCTGTCTTCTATCTGCCAGACAGTTCTCAATCCACATTAATACCTTTCCCCCAAACCCATGAGCCTTGATTTTGGAAGCCAGTGGTTTATGTGGGACCTTATCGAAGGCCTTTTGGAAGTCCAGGTACACCACAACCACTGGCTCTCACCCATTTATTTTACCTGTCACCATCTCAAAGAATTCCAATAGATTTGTCAAGCACGATTTACCTTTTGTAAATCCATGTTGACTCCGTCCGATCCCTTCTCTGCTAGTCATATGCACCGCTATTACATCCTTAACAATGGATTCCATCATTTTGCCCTCTACTGATGTCGGGCTCACAGCCCTATAATTCCCCACTTTTTCTCTATCCCAATTTTTAAATAGTTGGGTAACATTACCTACCCTCCAATCCATGGGTATTGATCCTGAGTCTATCGAGTTCTGGAAAATAATTCTTAAAGCATCTGCTATCTGAATGGCCACTTCCTTGAGTACCCTAGGATGTAGATTATCAGGCCCTTAGGATTTATCTGCCTTCAATCCCATCAATTTCCCCAAGAACATGTCCTTAGAGATACTGATTTCTTTCAGTTCCTCCCTTGCATTATGTTTCCCAACATCCTTGGGAGGTTATTTGTATCCTCTCTTGTAAAAACAGACTAAAGTAAAAATTTAATTGGTCTGCCATTTCCTTACTCCCCATTATATATTCCCCTGATTCCGACTGCAAAGGACCTACTCTGGATTTCACCAATCTTTTCCTCTTGACATATTTATAAAAGATTTTGCAGTCGGTTTTTATATTTGTCACCAGCTTACTTTCGTAATTTATTTTTGCTCTCTTGATTAATCCCTTTGTCCTCCTTTGATGCATCTTGAACTGCTCCCAGTCTTCGGTTGTGGTAATTTTTTTGGCCAATGGATATGCTCTCTCTTTGGACCTAATACTGTCTCCAATTTCCCTTGTTATCCACGGTCAGGTCAGACTTGGGGTCGGAAATGACAGTGAGTCAGTGCCTGGTGTCGGGTGAGAGGAGGAGGAGGAGGAGCTGGGAGTTAATTGGGGTTAATTGGTAAGGGGCTAATAAAAGGAGTAGAAAAGGAGGGAGCGGCCATCGTGGAGCGTCAAAGTGAGTGAGTGGACCAGTGAAGGAGTGGGGACTTTGGCTCGAGGAGTGTCCCAGTGAAGTAGTGGGGACTTTGGCTCGAGGAGTGGCCCAGTGAAGGAGTGGGGACTTTGGCTCGAGGAGTGGCCCAGTGAAGGAGTAGGGACTTTAGCTCGAGGAGTGGCCCAGTGAAGGAGTGGGGACTTTGGCTCGAGGAGTGGTCCAGTGAAGGAGTGGGGACTTAGGCTCGAGGAGTGGCCCAGTGAAGGAGTGGGGACTTTGGCTCGAGGAGTGGCCCAGTGAAGGAGGGGGGACTTTGGCTCGAGGAGTGGCCCAGTGAAGGAGTGGGGATTTTGGCTCGAGGGACTTCAGTGAGCAGGGGCTAAGAAGGAACTTATTAGTCAAGGGTATTATAGTAAGAAAGGAGGAAATGGAGTCAGTTGGGGTAGTTAAGTGCTCCAATTGTGGGATGTGGGAAATCAGAGACTGCACAGCTGTTCCTGACGACTACACCTGCAAAAGGTTCATCCAATTGAATATAATGAGTGACCGTGTTGGGGAGCTTGAGCTGCAAATGGATGAACTGAGGATCATAAGGGAAGCAGAGGCAGTGATAGAGAGGAGTTACAGGGAGACAGTCACCCCTAGAAGGCAGGAGTCAGGGAATTGGGTGACTGTGAGGAAAGGAGGGAGAGCGCCAGTGCAGAGTACCCCTGTGGAAGTGCCCCTCAGCAACATGTATTTGGCTTTGGACACTGCTGGGAGGAACAGCCTATCAGGGACGAGTCGTGGGTGTCAGGTATCTGGCACAGGGGCTTCCCCTGAGGGTCAGAAGGGAAAGAAGGATAAGGATAAGATTCTTGTAGTTGGGGATTCATTAGTCAGAGGGACAGATAGAAGGTTTGTGGGATGAGATCGGGGATCCAAGTTGGTCTGTTGCCTCCCTGGTGCCAGGGTTAGGGATATCTCTGATCGAGTACATAGCATTCTGCAAGGGGAAGGAGAACAGCCAGAAGTCGTGGTCCATTTGGGGACCAATGACTTAGTTAGAAGTGGGGATGAGGTCCTGAAACAGGATTATGTAGAATTTGAAAGGAAGTTAAAAAACAGGACCTCCAAGGTAGAAATCTCTGGATTGCTGCCCGTGTCACGAGCTTGTGAGGGTAGAAATAGGAGGATGTGGAGGATGAATGAGATGGTGCAGGGGGCAAGTGATAAGATTTCTGGATCATTGGGATATCTTCTGGGGAAGGTCGGACCTGTACAAGAGGGACGGTCTCCACTTGAACTGGAGGGGGACCAATGTGCTGGCAAGCAGATTTGCTAGAGCTGTGGGGGAAGGTTTAAACTAGTTTGGCAGGGGGGTGGGGAACAGAGTGTGAGAGCAGTGTCCAGGGAGTATGGCCACCTAGATAGGAATAAAAAAGATAAGAAAGGTAGGATGGAGATAAGGGTAGAAGGTAAAAAAGAGAATATATGTGAGGGTCATTCTCTGAGATGCATATATTTTAATGCAAGAAGCATAGTGAACAAGGTAGATGAGCTGAGAGCATGAACAGATACTTGGGGTCACGATATTGCAACTGGCATCTTAATATTCGTGGATACATTTGCTTTAGATGTGATAGATCAGTTGAGGTTCTGGATTGGAAAAGAGCAAATTTCGAAGGAATAAGAAGGGATTTGGGGAGTATTGAGCGGGACAGGATATTTTCTGGTAAGGATGTTAATGAAAAATGGAGGATATTCAAATAAGAAATTTTGAGGGTACAGAGTAGTTATGTCCCAGTGTGGATCAAAGGAAAGGCTGGAAGTCATAGGGAGGCTTGGTTTTCGAGGAATATTGGAAATTTGGTTAGGAGAAAAAGGGAGGTGTACAAGATGTATAAAGAGCAGGGAGCTGAGAAGTTGAAGGAGGACTACAAGGAGTGTAGAAGGAATCTTAAGAAAGAAATTAGAAAGGCCAAAAAAAGGCATGAAGAGGTATTGGCTGACAGAGTAAAAATAAATCCAAAGGGTTTCTATAAGTACATTAAAAGTAAAAGATTAGTGAGGGATTAAATTGGTCCCCTTGTAGGTAGCGAGGGTAGGCTGAGTGAGAAGTCAGAGGAAATGGGGGAAATTTTGAATGATTTCTTTGCCTCGGTATTCACGAAGGAAAAAAATGTTGAACCAGTTGAAGTAAAGAAGAATCGTGGGGAGGTCCTGAAGCATATAAGGATAACCGAGGAGGTAGTGATGGCTGTGTTAAAAAAGATAAAGGTGGATAAATCTCCTGGACCGGACAAAATATTCCCTATGACACTCAGGGAGGCTAGTGGACGGTCAGTGGGGCCATTAACAGAGATATTTAGGATGTCACTGGCCACGGGGGTGGTGCCAAAGGATTGGAGGGTGGCGCATGTTGTTCCTCTATTTAAGAAAGAGTCCAAATGCAAACCTAGGAATTATAGGCCTGTAAGTCTGACGTCTGTGGTGGGCAAGTTGATGGAAAGTGTTCTGAGGGATGGAATTTACAATTTTTGGAGGTACAGGGATTGATAGGGAGTAATCAGCATGGTTTTGTCAGGGGTAGATCATGCTTGACAAACCTGATTGAGTTCTTCGAGGGGGTTACAGAAAAGTTTGATGAAGTGAAAGTTGTGGATGTTGTCTATTTGGACTTTAGTAAAGCTTTTGACAAAGTTCCCCATAGGAGGTTAGGAAAAAAGGTAGAGGCATTAGGTATAAATAAGGTGGTAGTGAAATGGATTCAGCAATGGTTGGATGGGAGGTGTCAGAGAGTCGTGGTAGAAAATTGTTTGTCCAATTGGAGGCCGGTGACTAGTGGAGTTCCTCAGGGTTCAGTCCTGGGTCCACTATTATTTGTTATATATATAAACGATCTGGATGTAGGGGTGGAGAATTGGATAAGTTTGCGGATGACACAAAGGTCGGTGGTGTTGTGGACAGGGAGGTAGATTACCGTAGATTAAAAGGTGATTTAGGAAGGCTGGAGGTGTGGGCTGAGAAATGGCTGATGGAATTTAATACAGATAAATGTGAGGTGCTGCATTTTGTAAATGCAAATTTAAATAGATCATAAACATTGAATGGTAGACAATTGAGGCGTGCAGAGCAACAAAGGGATTTTGGAGTTATGGTAAATAGTACCCTCAAGGCTGATACTCAGGTAGATGGTGTGGTGAAGAAGGCATTTGGAATGTTGGCCTTCATAAATTGGAGTATCGAATTCAAGAGTAGGGAGGTTATGATGAAATTGTATAAGGCATTGGTGAGGCCAAATTTGGAGTACTGTGTGCAGTTTTGGTCACCAAATTATATGAAAGATATAAAGAAAATAGAGAGAGTGCAGAGAAGGTTCATGAGAATGTTGACAGGATTTCAAGGTTTGATTTACAGGGAAAGGTTGTGCAAACTGGGGCTTTTGTCTCTGGAGCGTAGAAGATTGAGGGGCGACTTCATAGAGGTGTTTAAGATTTTAAAAGGGACAGACAGAGTAAATGTGGATAGGCTTTTTCATTTAAGAATGTGGGAGCTTCAATCTCGAGGACATGGTTTAAGATTGAAGGGGAAAAATTATAAGGGGACCATGAGTGGAAATTTCTTTACGCAGAGGGTGGTGGGGATGTGGAATGAGCTTCCGATAGATGTGGTTGTGGCGGGATCATTGGTTACGTTTAAGGAAAGACTGGATCGTTATATGGATAGGAGAGGACTGGAGGGGTATGGACCGGGTGCTGGTCAGTGGGACTATGAGGGTGGGGATTTGCTACGGCATGGACTAGTAGGGCCGAACTGGCCTGTTCTGTGTTGTAAGTGGTTATATGGTGATATAGGGTAAGAGGTACTAGGGAGAGGGAGGGTGAGGTGCCTCAGAGTGTGTCATTAAATATATTTAAGAGGGAATTAGATCTATTTCTTCAGTATAGGGGTATTGAAGGTTACGGAGAGCATGCGGAAACGGGGTACTGTCTTTGTTGCTCTGCACATCTCAGAGCTTCACCCTGTGTCTGACCCCGAGTTGTCCAATGGGACAGTACACACACTCAACTCCACCGTCTCTCACGTACCTCGGTACCCTGTGACATTGATTCGAGGCCTTCCCTCTCTTGCAGATATCTATTCGGCTGGCTGTGCATTGGCTGAGCTGTTATTGGGACAGCTCATCTTCCCCTGGGACAGTGGGGTGGAGCAGCTGGTGGAGATGATCAAGGTAAGCAATGTTGAGTCAGGAGTGGTGGGGTGGGTCAGACCCAACCTCACCCTACCCTACACCCAGACCTGCCCGTCCAGATGAGACCTGCAGCAGAAGGTGGGAGAGGGTGAGAGAGCTGATTGTTGGATATATGTGGGAAAGGACAAGATAGGTGCTTGGTGAATACAGGTGGAAGGGGGAGGGAACTGTCAGGATAGAAACATAGAAACATCGGAGCAGGAGTAGGTCATTCGACCCTTCGAGCCTGCTCCGCCATTCAACGATATCATGGCTGATCTTAAAGTTGAGTACCCCGTTCCCGCCTTCTCTCCGTAACCTTTAATACACTTATACTGAAGAAATAGATCTAATTCCCTCTCAAATATATTTAATGAACCTGCCTCTACTGCCCTGGGTGGCAATGAATTCCACAGATTCACCACCCTCTGGGTCAAGAAATTCCTCCTCATCTCGGTCCTAAATGGTTTGCCTTTTATCCTCGAACCATGGCCACGGGTTCTGGATTTTCCCATCCTTGGAAACATCCCATCTGCATCCATTCTGTCCAGTCCTGCCAGAATTTTATATGTCTCTATGAGATCCCCTCTCAATCTTCTAAACTCCAGCGAGTAGAACCCCCATTCACACAATCTTTCTTCCAAAGTCATTCCTGCCATTCCAGGTATCAGCCTGGTGAATCGCCTCTGCACTCCCTCCATTGCAAGAACTTCCTTCCTTAGATAAGGTGACCAAAACTGCACTCAATACTCCAGGTGGGGTCTCACCAATGCCCTGTACAGCTGCAGTAAGTTATCCTTGTTCCTATACTCAAACCTTCTTGATATGAAGGCCAACAAAGCATTTGCCTTTTTAACTGCCTGCTGTACTTGCATGCTCGCCTTCAGAGACTGATATACAAGTACCCCTAGGTCTCTCTGCACTTCCCCATCTCTTAATCTTTTGCCATTCAAATAGTAATCTGCCCTCCGGTTTGTATTACCAAAGTGGATAACCTCACATTTATCCACAATGTAGTGCATTTGCCATGGATCTGCCCAGTCCCTCAATTTATCCAAATCACACTGAAGCTTCCTGACCCCATCTTCCGTGCACACAACCCCTCCTAGCTTGGTGTCATCTGCAAATTTGGAGATATTACATCCAATCCCCTCATCCAGATCATTAATGTAAATTGTGAACAGCTGGGGTCCCAGTACAGATCCCCGTGGCACCCCACTGGTCACCGCCTGCCACTCAGAAAATGAGCCATTTATCCCCACTCTCTGTCTTCTACCTGCCAGACAGTTCTCAATCCACATCAATACTTTGACCCCAAACCCATGAGCCTTGATTTTGGAAGCCAGTGGTTTATGCGGGACCTTATCGAAGGCCTTTTGGAAGTCCAGGTACACCACATCCACTGGCTCTCCCCCATTTATTTTACCTGTCCATCTCAAAGATTTGCAATAGATTTGTTTAGTGCAATTTACCTTTTGTAAATCCATGTTGACTCCGTCCGATCCCTTCTCTGCTAGTCATTTGCTCCGCTATTACATCCATAATAATGGATTCCATCAGTTTGCCCACTACTGATGTAAGGCTCACCGACCTTTAATTCCCTGCTTTTTCTCTATCCCAATTTTTAAATAGTTGGGTAACATTAGCTACCCTCCAATCCATGGGTACTGATCCTGAGTCTATTGAGTTCTGGAAAATAATTCTTAAAGCATCTGCTATCTGAATGTCCACTTCCTTGAGTACCCTAGGATGTAGATTATCAGGCCCTTGGGATTTGTCTGCCTTCAATCCCATCAATTTCCCTAAGACCATGTCCTTAGAGATACTGATTTCTTTCAGTTCCTCCCTTGCATTCGTCTCTATGTTTCCCAACATCCTTGGGAGGTTATTTGTATCCTCTCTTGTAAAAACAGAACTAAAGTAAAAATTTAATTGGTCTGCCATCTCCTTATTCCCCATTATATATTCCCCTGATTCCGACTGCAAAGGACCTACTCTGGATTTGACCACTCTTTTCCTCTTGACATATTTATAAAAGATTTTGCAGTCGGTTTTTATATTTGCCGCAAGCTTACTTTCGTAATTTATTTTTGCTCTCTTGATTAATCCCTTTGTCCTCCTTTGATGCATCTTGAACTGCTCCCAGTGTTTGGTTGTGGTAATTTTTTGGCCAATTGATATGCCCTCTCTTTGGACCTAATACTGTCTCCAATTTCCCTTGTTATCCACGGTCAGGTCAGACTTGGGGTCGGAGGAGACAGTGAGTCAGTGCCTGGTGTCAGGTGAGAGGAGGAGGAGGAGGAACCGGGAGTTAATTGGGGTTAATTGGTAAGGGGCTAATAAAAGGAGTAGAAAAGGAGGGAGCGGCCAGCAAGGAGCGGCGCAGTGAGTGAGTGGCCCAGTGAAGGAGTGGGGACTTTGGCTCGAGGACTGGCCCAGTGAGGGAGTGGAGAATTTGGCTCGAGGAGTGGCCCAGTGAAGGAGTGGGGACTTTGGCTCGAGGAGTGGCCCAGTGAAGGAGTGGGGACTTTGGCTCGAGGAGTGGCCCAGTGAAGGAGTGGGGACTTTGGCTCGAGGGACTTCGGTGAGCAGGGGCTAAGAAGGAACTTATTAGTCAAGGGTATTATAGTAAGAAAGGAGGAAATGGAGTCAGTTGGGGTAGTTAAGTGCTCCATTTGTGGGATGTGGGAAATCAGAGACTGCACAGCTGTTCCTGACGACTACATCTGCAAAAGGTGCATCCACTTGTATATAATTGGTGACCGTGTTGGGGAGCTTGAGCTGCAAATGGATGAACTGAGGATCATAAGGGAAGCAGAGGCAGTGATAGAGAGGAGTTACAGCGAGACAGTCACCCCTAGAAGGCAGGAGTCAGGGAATTGGTTGACTGTGAGGAAAGGAGGGAGAGGGCCAGTGCAGAGTACCCCTGTTAAAGTGCCCCTCAGCAACATGTATTTGGCTTTGGATACTGCTGGGGGGAAGAGCTTATCAGGGACGAGTCGTGGGCGTCAGGTATCTGGCACAGGGGCTTCCCCTGAGGTTCAGAAGGGAAAGAAGGATAAGGATAGGATTTTTGTAGTTAGGGATTTATTAGTCAGAGGGGCAGATAGAAGGTTTGTGGGATGAGATCGGGATTCCAGGTTGGTATGTTGCCTCCCTGGTGCCAGGGTCAGGGATATCTCTGATCTAGTGCATAGAATTCTGCAAGGGGAAGGAGAACAGCCAGAAATCGTGGTCCTTGTGGGGACCTATGACTTAGTTAGAAGTGGGGATGAGGTCTTGAAACAGGATTATGTAGAATTTGGTAGGAAGTTAAAAAACAGTACCTCCAAGGAGGTAATCTCTGGATTGCTGCCCGTGCCACACGCTAGTGAGGGTAGATATAGGAGGATGTGGAGGATGAATGCGTGGCTAATGAGATGGTGCAGGGGGCAAGGGATAAGATTTCTTGTTTATTGGGATCTCTTCTGGGGAAGGTCGGACCTGTACAAGAGGGACGGACTCCACTTGAACTGGAGGGGGACCAATGTGCTGGCAAGCAGATTTGCTAGAGCTGTGGGGGAAAGTTTAAACTAGTTTGGCAGGGGGGTGGGGAACAGAGTGTGAGAGCAGTGTCCAAGGAATATGCCACCTAGATAGGAATAAAAAAGATAAGAAAGGTAGGATGGAGATAAAGGTAGAGGTAAAAACGAGAATATATGTGAGGGTCATTCTCTGAGATGCATATATTTAATGCAAGAAGCATAGAAAACAAGGTAGATGAGCTGAGAGGATGGACGTATACTTGGGGTCACGATATTGTGGCAATTAGTGAGACCTGGCTACAGGAGGGGCAGGACTGGCAACTTAATATTCCAGGATACATTTGTTTTAGATGTGATAGATCAGGGGGTAAAAAAGGAGGAGGAGGTGCTCTGCTTGTTAAGGGGGACATTACTGCCGTGAGGTGGCAGGATGGTATGGAGGGATCGACCAGTGAGGCTGCTTGGGTGGAATTGAGGGGTGGAGGAGGCAAGAGGGTGCTAATAGGGGTGTATTACAGACCACCCAATGGGCCAAGAAAATTAGAGCAACAAATTTGTAAGGAGATAACGAATATGTGTGAAAATCATAGGTTAGTGATCATGGGAGATTTTAACTTTGATTGGGATACACATACGGTTAGAGGGCAGGATGGGCTGAAGTTCGTTAAATGTGTTCAGGATTGTTTTCTAAATCAGTTAGTAGAAGAACCGACTTGGGATAGTGTGATACTGGAAAACCTGTTAGGGAACGAGCTAGGTCAGGAGGCGGACATTAATGTTGGAGATCCAATTGGGTCTAGTGATCATAATTCTGTAAGTTTAAGGGTAATTTTAGGGAAGAGCAAGGAGAGGCCTAAAGTTGAGGTTCTGGATTGGTAAAGAGCAAATTTCGAAGGAATAAGAAGGGATTTGGGGAGTAATGAGCGGGACAGGATATTTTCAGGTAAGGATGTTAATGACAAATGGAGGATATTCAAATAAGAAATTTTGAGGGTACAGAGTAGTTATGTCCCAGTGTGGATCAAAGGAAAGGCTGGAAGTCATAGGGAGGCTTGGTTTTCGAGGAATATTGGAAATTTGGTGAGGAGAAAAAGGGAGGTGTAGAAGAGGTATTAAGAGCAGGGAGCTGAGAAGTTGAAGGAGGACTACAAGGAGTGTAGAAGGAATCTTAAGAAAGAAATTAGAAAGGCCAAAAAAAGGCATGAAGAGGTATTGGCTGACAGAGTAAAAATAAATCCAAAGGGTTTCTATAAGTACATTAAAAGTAAAAGTTTAGTGAGGGATAAAATTGGTCCCCTTGTAGATAGCGAGAGAAGGCAGAGTGAGAAGTCAGAGGAAATGGGGGAAATTTTGAATGATTTCTTTGCCTCGGTATTCACTAGGGAAAAAAATGTTGAACCAGTTGAAGTAAAGAAGAATCGTGGGGAGATCATGAAGCATATAAGGATAACCGAGGAGGTAGTGATGGCTGTGTTAAAAAAGATAAAGGTGGATAAATCTCCTGGACCGGACAAAATATTCCCTAGGACACTCAGGGAAGCTAGTGGACGGTTAGTGGGGCCATTAACAGAGATATTTAGGATGTCACTGGCCACGGGGGTGGTGCCAAAGGATTGGAGGGTGGCGCATGTTGTTCCGCTGTTTAAGAAAGGGTCTAAATGTAAACCTGGGAATTCTAGACCCGTGAGTCTGATGTCTGTGGTGGGCAAGTTGATGGAAAGTGTTCTGAGGGATGGTATTTACAATTATTTGGAGGTTCAGGGATTGCGAGGGAGTAATCAGCATGGTTTTGTCAGGGGTACATCATGCTTGACAAAACATTTTGAGTTCTTCGAGGGGGTTACAAAAAAGGTTGATGAAGGGAAAGTTGTGGATGTTGTCTATTTGGACTTTAGTAAAGCTTTTGACAAAGTTTCCCACAGGAGGTTAGGAAAAAAGGTAGAGGCATTAGGTATAAATAAGGTGGTAGTGAAATGGATTCAGCAATGGTTGGATGGGAATTGTCAGAGAGTCGTGGTAGAAAATTGTTTGTCCAATTGGAGGCCGGTGACTAGTGGAGTTCCTCAGGGTTCGGTCCTGGGTCCACTATTATTTGTTATATATATAAACGATCTGGATGTAGGGGTGGAGAATTGGATAAGTTTGCGGATGACACAAAGGTCGGTGGTGTTGTGGACAATGAGGTAGATTACCGTAGATTAAAAGGTGATTTAGGAAATCTGGGGGTGTGGGCTGAGAAATGGCTGATGGAATTTAATACAGATAAATGTGAGGTGCTGCATTTTGGAAAGGCAAATTTAAATAGGTCATATACATTGAATGGTAGACAATTGAGGCGTGCAGAGCAACAAAGGGATTTAGGAGTTATGGGAAATAGTACCCTCAAGGCTGATACTCAGGTAGATGGTGTGGTGAAGAAGGCATTTGGATTGTTGGCCTTCATAAACTGGAGTATAGAATTCAAGAGTAGGGAGGTTATGATGAAATTGTACAAGGCATTGGTGAGGCCAAATTTGGAGTACTGTGTACAGTTTTGGTCACCAAATTTTTACAAAGATATAAAGAAAATAGAGAGAGTGCAGAGAAGGTTCACGAGAATGTTGACAGGATTTCAGGGTCTGAGTTACAGGGAAAGGTTGTGCAGACTGGGGCTTTTTTCTCTGGATCGTAGAAGATTGAGAGGGGACTTGATCGAGGTGTTTATGATTTTAAAAGGGACAGACAGAGTAAACGTGGATAGGCTTTTTCAATTAAGTGTGGGGGAGATTCAAACGAGAGGGCATGGTTGAAGATGGAAGGGGGAAAATTTTAAGGGGAACATGTGGGGAAATTTCATTATGCAAAGGGTGGTGGGGATGTGGAATGAGCTTCCGACAGACGTGGTTGAGGCGGGATCATTGTTTACGTTTAAGGAAAGACTGGATCGTTACATGGATAGGAGGGGACTAGAGAGGTATGGACCGGGTGCTGGTCAGTGGGACTAGGAGGGTGGTGATTTGCTAAGGCCTGGACTAGTAGGGCTGAACTGGCCTGTTCTGTGCTGTAAGTGGTTATATGGAGTCTCCTTTTTTGGTTTATTTTTATGCCAAACCGGTAGAAACGATTTTTGCAATTTCTCCATTAGATCTGTGAATGCTTTCCATTGCCTATCCACAGTCAACTCCCCCATAAACCACCAAATCAATCTTACTCAACTCCCGTCTCATACCATCATAATTCCCTTTATTTAAATTCAGGACCTTAGTCGCGGTTTTAATTTCATCACTCTCCATGTCGAGTGAGAATTCGATCATATTGTGATCACTCCAATCCAAAGAGCCTCGCACAACAAGAGTGTCGATTAGCCCCTTATCACTGCATAATACCCAATCTAAAATGGCCTGCTCCCGAGTTTGTTCCTCGACATATCGGTCTAGATATTGGTCGATACAGGGAAAGGGGACTGGCAAGTGATTGGTTGATACAGGAGGCTGGTGAGAGGGCATTGGCAGGTGATTGGAGGATGCTGGTGGTGGAGAAGGGGGGGTTATGAGGGGATCGGTGGAAGCAAGCGGGAGATGGTCAGGACAGCGTAAGTTTCTCTCTGACTGGAGGAGGACGCGGTGGGTGTGATGGGCAGTGGAAAGGGAAAGAGGGAGAGTTTGGAGGGTGGGACTTCCTGGTGAGTGGAGCCGTTAACATGGCTGAGATGGATGATGGGTCACTGGACTGTGAATGGAACCCCACTCCTGTCTTTGTGTGGGCCAGGGCTGGAGAATGAGTGGAGGCTTGTTACTCCTCCATTGAACAGTGCCTTCCCTGTTTAGGGAAGCCTCCACTCCGCAGTCCTCGGGCTCGCCCCATGTTCATGATTGAGTTTTCCAAGGAGATGATGAAGGAAATTGAGGAAGGTAAAAGGGTGGAAGTGCTACTCTTGGATTTTTTTGAGGTTTTGGGCTAGGTCACCACAGTGGCCTCATTCAGTACGTCCTGAGGCATGGGATCCATGGAGCCTTGGTTGTTTGGATTCAGAATTCACTTGCCTGCAGAAAGGAGAGAGTAGTAGTAGATTGAACATGGCCTGTTTCCGCTCCGTAAATGGTTATATGATGATATGGAACATATGATGCCTGGAGGTCAATGCTCCGGTGTCCTGGGACCCCTGCTGTGTGGTTTTTTTTATGAATGTCGATGGGCATGGACGGGTGGGTACGTCAGCGGATGAATCAAAAGTAGAGGTGTTGTGGACAATGTAGAAAGTTGTCATAGAGAATTGGCAGATGGTGATCAATCTGGAGAAATGTGAAGTGATGCACTTTTGAAGGTTGTATTTGAGGGCAGAGTTCGTGGTGAATGGCAGCATTATTAACAGTGTGGCAGATCAGAGAAATGTTAAGGTTCATCTCCATAGATCTCTCAAGTTTGCTGCGCAAATTGATAGGTTGGTTAAGGAGGAGTATTGTGTGCTGGCCTTGATTAATCAGGGGAATTGAGTTCAAGAACGGAGAGGTAAAGTTGCAGAACTCTAAATCTTGAGTCAGACCACACTTGGCTGTTGTGTGCATTCCTGGTTGCCTCATGACAGGATGGACGTGGAAGCTTTGGAGAGAGTGCAGAGGAGATTTACGAGGATGGTGGCTGGATTGGAAAAGGTCTGATGAGGCAAGGTTAGCAGAGTTAGGGCTTTTCTCTGGACACCAAAGAAGGATGAGAGGTGACTGAAATAGAGGCCCACGAGATGAGGAGAGATACAGATTGGGTTGACAACCAGCACATTTATTCTGGGGCAAGAATACCAGAGGACTCCAAAATAAGATGAGAGGATAAAGGTTTAGCGGAGACGAGAGCGCTATGTTTTGTCACACAGTGTAGTGGGTCCCTGGAATGCGTTGCAGTGGTGATGGTCAAAACTGGTACATTAGGGATATTGAAAAGACTCGAAGATAGGTACGTGAATATAAATTCATGTGAGGGAAGGAAGGGTTATATTGTTGTGGGGTAGGTTCGGATGGATCAGCTGAAGGGGCTCAACTAGTCCGTGATTTGTCCAACACTTTGCTGCCATGAAGTGGAGCCTGAGCAGAAGAGACAAGATCGTGGGTTCCTCACACACACCTGATCAAAAGGAGTGGAACTGGAAAGGCTGCAGTGTGGGGATTGGGGGGAGTGATTTGGATCCTCCTCAGTCAACGTGGTCAGGTCCAGGAAACAGTTCCTCATTAACACATGCTTCTGTTCCCAGGAGAAGGAGCAAACTATGGAGATGAGCCAGGTGTCTACAACCATCTGGCCTTGCAGTGAAGAGGGATGGACAACCCCATGACGGCCTGAACCCCTCCCCCTTCCCCTCCCACGAGCAAGCACCCCATTTTCACCCATTCTCCTTACACTTCCCATTGCCTTTCCCCCTTCCAATTACCCTATCCCCTGAGCTAGCCCCTCCACTCCCCTCCCCTCCCCACCACTCCCCGCCCCTCCCCTCCCTACCACTCCCCTCCCCTCCCAGCCCCTCCCCGCCCCGCCCCTCCCCTCCCCGCCCATCCCCTCCCCGCCCCACCCCTCCCCGCCCCACCCCTCCCCGCCCCTCCCCTCCACGCCCCTCCCCTCCCCGCCCCTCCCCTCCACGCCCCTCCCCTCCCCGCCACTCCCCGCCCCGCCCCTCCCCTCCCCGCCCCCTCCCCTCCCCGCCCCTCCCCCTCTCCGCCCCTCCCCTCCCCGCCCCACCCCTCCCCGCCCCACACCTCCCCGCCCCTCCCCTCTCCGCCCCTCCCCTCCCCGCCCCACCCCTCCCCGCCCCACCCCTCCCCGCCCCACCCCTCCCCGCCCCGCCCCTCCCCGCCCCGCCCCTCCCCGCCCCACACCTCCCCGCCCCGCCCCTCCCGCCCCGCCCCTCCCCTCCCCGCCCATCCCCTCCCCGCCCCACCCCTCCCCGCCCCACCCCTCCCCGCCCCTCCCCTCCCCGCCCCTCCCCTCCCCGCCACTCCCCGCCCCGCCCCTCCCCTCCCCGCCCCTCCCCTCCCCGCCCCTCCCCTCTCCGCCCCTCCCCTCCCCGCCCCACCCCTCCCCGCCCCACACCTCCCCGCCCCTCCCCTCTCCGCCCCTCCCCTCCCCGCCCCACCCCTCCCCGCCCCACCCCTCCCCGCCCCACCCCTCCCCGCCCCGCCCCTCCCCGCCCCTCCCCTCTCCGCCCCTCCCCTCCCCGCCCCACCCCTCCCCGCCCCACACCTCCCCGCCCCTCCCCGCCCCGCCCCTCCCCGCCCCGCCCCTCCCCGCCCCGCCCCTCCCCGCCCCGCCCCTCCCCGCCCCGCCCCTCCCCGCCCCTCCCCTCCCCCTCCCCCTCCCCCTCCCCGCGCCCCCTCCCCGCGCCCCCTCCCCGCGCCCCCTCCCCGCGCCCCCTCCCCGCGCCCCCTCCCCGCGCCCCCTCCCCGCGCCCCCTCCCCGCGCCCCCACCCCGCTCCCCCACCCCGCGGCCCCTCCCCGCGGCCCGTCCCCGCGCCCCCTCCCCCGCGCCCCCTCCCCGCGCCCCCTCCCCGCGCCCCCTCCCCGCGCCCCCTCCCCGCGCCCCCTCCCCGCGCCCCCTCCCCTCGCCCCCTCCCCTCGCCCCCTCCCCTCGCCCCCTCCCCGCGCCCCTCCCCGCGCCCCCTCCCCGCGCCCCCTCCCCGCGCCCCATCCCCGCGCCCCCTCCCCGCGCCCCCTCCCCGCGCCCCCTCCCCGCGCCCCCTCCCCGCGCCCCCTCCCCGCGCCCCACCCCGCGCCCCACCCCGCGCCCCTCCCCGCGCCCCCTCCCCTCGCCCCCTCCCCTCGCCCCCTCCCCGCGCCCCCCTCCCCGCGCCCCCTCCCCGCGCCCCCTCCCCGCGCCCCCTCCCCGCGCCCCCTCCCCGCGCCCCCTCCCCGCGCCCCCTCCCCGCGCCCCCTCCCCGCGCCCCCTCCCCGCGCCCCCTCCCCGCGCCCCCTCCCCGCGCCCCCTCCCCGCGCCCCCCTCCCCGCGCCCCCTCCCCGCGCCCCCTCCCGCGCCCCCTCCCCGCGCCCCCTCCCCGCGCCCCCTCCCCGCGCCCCCTCCCCGCGCCCCCGCCCCTCCCCGCCCCGCCCCGCCCCTCCCCGCCCCTCCCCGCCCCTCCCCGCCCCGCCCCTCCCCGCCCCTCCCCTCTCCCTCCCCCTCCCCTCCCCCTCCCCCTCCCCCTCCCCTCCCCCTCCCCTCCCCCTCCCCTCCCCCTCCGTCTCCCCCTCCCCATCCCCTCCCCTCCCCTCCCCAACACCATCCCCAAACCATTCCCCAACCACGCCACCAGCACTCCTCCCCCTCCCTAAGCCCTCTTCTCCACCTTCCCCTTACCTGTGCCCTTTCCCTGACTGCCTTCCGCATTACCCCTGGTTCACCTCACCTTCTTCCAGATGAAGGCGTCCTCATTCTGGCCAGAACCATCCGTGTGATTTCAGTGTCTCCGTTTCAGGAAGTGCCTTCAACGTTCACTGCTTGGCAGACATCTTGTCTCTTTTATTCTCTACCATTGTCATTAAATTTATAAAATGTTTTCATTTTTGTAAAGACACCTTATCATTCTACGGACCCATCCAACTCACGTTGCATTGTTCATATCAGACCCTGTGGGAAGAAGTTATTTCCCTGCCTGGCAGTCCTGATTTTGTTCCTACATATCTCCTTCCTGATGATCATGGGACAAAGACGTTGTGTGCTTAATGTCTGCAGTTTTATTGACAGGTCCCATCCCTGCAGACAATCAGAGGCGCATTGCTTCGAAGTCCCAACTATGTGGCCTCTCCCTCAGCACTCCCTTGTCAAAACACAACTGCACCCTCCTTACGCTCTTCTACCAGCCCTCAGTATCCCCACAACACTTCCAGTCAACTGTTAGGTCTGCCCTTGATGACCTGCGCCCCTTCGCATTTGGGCCCTGGCCTCACCTAAACCATTGGAACGACCAGCGCCTTCTCTCCTCAGAGCCCGAGGGAATCCACACCCTCAGCAACGTCCTGCTGGCACACCATTGAATGCACTTTATCCCCCTTCCACTTGGGTTCCCTGCTGTTATTGGGCTCCTGGATAGACTCCACCCTTCTCAAGCTATCCGTGATCTCTCCATAACTCTGCCTTCTGTCCAGGAATCTGGGTTGTCTTGTGGGGCTGGTGGAGAAGAATGCCCCAATTGCAGGAGATGAGGTGCAGTACAGAAACCCCCAGCTCGGGGAGACTGGCTATGTTGTTCACATCTGGGAGAGGAATTCTACAATGCTTTGCTTCTGGCAGGCAGCATGTCAGACCATGTGGAAGGGCATCATTACCCTTGTCTTAAGGAGTGTATCTGCAGTTGGAGACCCATATCATAATTAAAAGCCAAGTCTAAAATCCAGTCCAAGGCATCTACCAATCGAGTCAAGTCTACTTTAGTGTAGATGATCCACCCAGACCAAATCTGCATGGTTCAGGCAGGGAAATCACATTGGAACCACAAGGTGGTGGCAATGAAGCTAAACAGAGTCCGTATGCAGCATCGTGCAGTGAAGGGAATATCTGGATGCAACACGAGGAGGTGAAAAATCTTGGAACGGTCTTCCTCTTTGGAAATAATTTGTGAATAAAATCCATTCTTGGGGTTGGGGTAATTTATTACCATGTGATTGCACAAGTACAACCCGATGAAACAGGGATCTTGGGGGAAGCCCATGTAAACACACAACCAGATCGACACACATACAGACAAATGATGCAGGTGAGGTCCATTCAGAAGAATAACTCAGTGTTGTTGAATAAATAGTAAAATCGTGGTGTATTTGTCTGAACAATTCATCAATCGTTTAACATTCTCCCTGCCCTGTTCCTGGGGCTGCTTGTACCGGCTCTGATATTCTTGGAACTCTTTCCCGAGGGGAACAACTGGAGATGTTGTTGGCCGGGTGGAAGGGGTCCTCGACGATTTTGAAAACGATCCTGGTAGATCACATTGATATTTGGGTGGGCGGGGAGCAGGAGGGAGTCCCCTTTGTTACTCTTGGCCCCTCGTGGTCCTGTGGATGAACCTCTGGTCGTTTTAAAACATATATTATTGATCAATTTGAAACCAGAAAGGACAAATCCAACACAGATCCAGTGATGATAATGCAAAGGAGCCGGGAACTAAGTGTCCCAATTTACAAATCACCTCTCGGCTGCTTCGACTTTAAGAAATGTCTTGAATAAAAATGTAATATCCTTGGGATTCTCCATCCGGGAGGTTTGAAATTGGTTTGCATGGACTTGTGATGAGTTTATTGCCGTCGACATTCCTGGAGGGGACAAATGCATGGAACTTCAATGCAGAGACTTGGACAAAAGTAGAAGACATGAAATGGAAAGTGGTGATAAAAAGGAACAAAGGGAGAGAATCAATAGTCTCACTTGCAGTTGGAGTTCAATGTATTTCTTGATATCAGAGGAATCCTGGAGCTCAGATAAAGAGAAACTGAGTTTCACCAGAATGGGATTGAGTTGTTGGGGTAGTTGAGGTGGAAGGGCCGAAGGGTCTCCTTCGCCAGCCTCTGTTTTCTGTCTGGAGCTTCTCATTGGGTGAACCTGTGAGTTCCCTCACTTGCTGATTGGTTGGTTCAGTGGCACGAGCCAATGGGTTGACTCAGTGAGGCGGCGATTGGATTGGTCGCTGAAGCAGGGTTGGATTGATGTGAGGATTCGCGTGCTGATTGGCCCTTCCTTTGAGGGGGCGGGACCGAGAGGGCAGGCGGATTGTTGGCGGCGGCTGCGTCTGCTCGAGGTCCATCGCGTTGCCGTGGACTTGAACGGGAAGCAGTTGGCGGCGGAAACCGGCACCTTCCTCAGCCGCGCGGTTCAGGGAAAGTGGGTGAACCGTAGGCAGCCGGGCCCCATCTGGGAGCAGCCGGGCCGGCGGGGATTTGGGGTGGTGTCGAGGCGTCGGTGCGCCGCATGGTGTCGCTGTCAGGGTGAAGCAGGAGGCCGCGGGGGTACGGGGAGGTGGAGGGGCTGGGCAAGATGAGGGGCCGGGCAGGGGAGGGACCTGGCAAGGGGAGTGGGAAGGGCTGGGTAGGGGGTGTGGGAGGGGCCGGGTAGAGGGAGGGGAGGGGCCGGGGAGTGAGAGTGCCGAGGATGGCTGGTCAATGGGAGGGAGTCTACGGGGATCCGCGTGGGCGGGGTTCAAGGGTAGGAGTGCTCAAGGTAAGGGGAGGGGCAGGATCCAGGGGAGGGGGCGCGTTAGGGGAAGGAGAGGAGGGGAAGGGAGGAGCAGGGGACGGGGAGGGGAGGACGAGCTGGGGGTGGGGATGAGGGGCTGGGAAAGGGCAGGGAGAAGGGAGGGGGGAATGTGAAATATTGAGGGAGGGAGGGGGAGCCGTGCAAAGAGTAGGTGGAGGGGAGGGGGACTAGGGGGATGGTGAGTGGAAGGAGGCTGCGCAAGAGAGGGGTGATGGGCGAGGGGATGGGAGGGGGTCCAGGCAAGGTGGAGGGGACAGTGATGTTTTGTTTGTTGCAACAGTGATAATACATCAAATGTTCTTCTTTAGGATACCCCAAAGAGGACAAGAAAGATTTTCTAGTGACTTGTCATAAAGTTGAAGCCTGATCTGTGCCAGGTAACAGTCCGAGCCTGGTGAGTTTTGTGAAATGGTTGGACACTGCCTTGGCCCAGGGATTCACTTTCGACCTATTCTCTCTTTCTACTCCCATTCTCACCTCCACTTGTCAGATTCTCACACAGGTTGCCTTTGTTCTTCTATCCACCCACACCATCCTATTCACACACTTACCCACTGGACCTTTTATCTCTGTCTCCCTTTGTCATCTCACTGCTGTTGTCTCTTTGTCTCACCCCATGTCTCCTTTCGAACAGTCCCCACCCTGTGTCTCTCTCTCTTTCCCTATCCCTCTTGACTTCTTTCATCCAGCTCTGCATTCACAGACCCCCACCTGTCCCCTCATCGATTCACAGCTTTTCAGTCCTGCCCTATTATCCATGTCCAGCTGTGCTTCCCTCCCTCCCCTTCCCCTGCCCTCCTGTCCCCACCTTTTTAATTCCGGTGCTTGCCAGCAATTGTTCATAACTTAGCCCAAAACATTGCTCGTATATCTTGGCCGACTATAGGTGCTGTTGGAACTGCTGGGTTTCTCCAGTCCTTTTCATTATTAACTCCAATCACTAGGCCTGCAGACTTGCTTATTTTTACTCCTTCTGACTCCTTCTGTTGTGTCTTACCCTGGCCTGGTTTGCCAATTCTGTGAGAGTCCCTGCCTCAGGCCTCCCACCCTGTTCTCTGATGAAGAGTTTTGCCTTGAATTGCTTCCCATTCTTTTCTCCCACTGATTCATTCAATAGATTGAGATTGTAGTCACTCTCTCTTCCTTTTCGCTAGGCCTATAACATATACTCTTTTGGCTTGGTACCACAGTTTCCTTTGCTCCAAAGCAATGACAGGGACTCCCCGACTTGCGCCCTATGCGACTTGCGTGAATCCGCATATTCGACCAAATTTTTATCAATATATTGAAGAAAAAATACAAAATTGACAGTGTTTTTGACAAACTCTAACAGGGATACAGGGCACGTCAGCTAAAAGGTGCGTACTTACTTTGTTAGTTAAATCCCGCTCTCCATCAGTTGGCACATGTTTGACGGGTTCCAATCAGCGAACCCAGTGTGCAAGCACCAAGTGAAGATTCGTGCATGTGCACAGGAATCAAGACGGCTGCACCCAGCCTATGGACCTCGAGACACTGACTAACAAAGTAAATACGCACATTTTGTTTCTGACGTGCCCTGTATTCCTGTTAAGCTATGTCAAATACGACATTTGATTTTAAAAATCTGCTCTAAAACTTCAGTGCTGCACACACAGGGACAAAATTCGAACTTGCGCCCATTTTGAGATATAACTGATCTTTCAGTATCAATTACGGTCGTAAGACAGGGAGTACCTTCAATGGTAATGGGGGAGCTTCGTAAGGGATGGAAAACTAATCCATTTTTCTCTGCTCGACAATGCTCATAGAATTTGTCTGATTCAATCCGTTTTTCCTGTTGTTGTATTCCATTCTTAATAAAGTTAGATGTCATTTTTTAAACTTGTGTCCTTGAACAATTCTTCTTATCCTGACATATCATGTGTTTAAAATGTAATGTTTCCAACTTACTTGTCAGAATGCCTTGAAAACGACAGGGACTTTGGTGTTGACAAAACATAGTAAAGATTTCACCAATCCTTTTGAGTTTATTACCTCTGGCATTTCTGGTCATTTTTTCTATTGAGGTTGATGTAACTTGCACACCTTTGTGGTCGCATCAAGTAAGAATTTCATCCATCATACTGTAGCGTCCGCAGCGGCATCGCTTCCAAATAAAGAGACGTCCACACAAGCTGAGTGTCAAACAAAGACTGGCTTTATTCGTTTGAATTCCCCGTGTGTGCTCGCTGGCCTGCCCACTTCTGGTGACTTATCCTCCCAACTTCCAGAAGTGACGTCATTGCAACGCGGAAGTGAAGGGCTCTTTACCCCGCACATAGCGCAAGGCGCTGGCTCCTTCTTTGCAGTGAAGGGGAGCCTGTGTCCTGTTGGACTGACCGCGTTTTGCGGTGATTCAGACTGTTTGCTCGCGGTGGCTCAGCTCGCCCCAATCTCAGCGTTTGTGAGGGGGTAATATTTTCAAGGTTTCATTCACTTTTATGACAGAAGACTTCCTTGATTATCTGTGTAACATTGAAGGTTGTGGGATTTCAAGATCAGGGATCATGATTTTGCTCTTCATTTGGTGAGCAAATGGATGGGACATTTTTTGTTAATGTGCCATGGGAATCGAATTAAAAATGAAGTGACAAAATTGGGAAGGTTTGTTTAGCCTTATTTTGAAGCAGGATGTCAGGATGAATTTCATCTTGCCTGCGGAATTAAAATGTGTTTGGTCAGTTCTCAATGGCAGCTGCCATATTGGCATTGCAAGGAGAGATGGGAAATGGGTCCGGTCTTTGGTGATCCCAGTAATGCAATGCAGGAAGATGCCACGGGTTGAATGTGTTGTAGAGAGGGAGAGGGTATTTATTTTTAGGAAACGTATATGGTCAGCCATCTATCAATATTTTCCTCAAATAGAAACTCCTGCTGGTAGAAGCCATGTCCTACTTTGAACAGGCCCAATGTCAGTATCCAAGCAGATATCACGTAAGGGGCATTTAAGAGACTCTTGGGCATACTTGTATGAAAGAGAATTGGTTTTTTTGGTAGAAATATCTTGGTTGGCACAACATCATGGGCCAAAGGGCTTCTAATATGCTGTAATATTCTGTTATTTCTGTTATTGCTTGACTGTGAATATCTGTCGTAAACACTTCAATATTGTAACAAATGAGCTCAGCAACATTGCGGACGGGAGTTCGTATCTCGTGGTTGACTTGAGATTTTCTAATTTTTACACTGTGCTTGAGAGTTCTGGTCAGTGAGAAAAGAAATATCGTGCGTGTTAAATATGATCTCATGTCTGCCAGTAACATTGGAGAAGAGTCAATAATGTCTGGTGCAGTTTCCTGATGTCAGAAGTTATCCATGAATGGCCACAGTGAAGTTAAAATGTGGGGAAATTATTTTATATGTAATTTATACCTGGAAAAATTAGCTGTTGTTTGTTTCAATTTCAGGTGGGGTGGTTGCAAAATTATAATTTGTATTTGTTGCAGGGTATGGGTAAGTGTAGAAAATGGTTGGGAATCAACAACTGGGGCTTGCATTTAATGGTGTGAAAGTCAAAATAGATACCCAGAATAAGGCTCATCTGATGTGGCAATGCCTTGGCTCCTACTCTTCCACCAGAATTGAATTTGGAGTCATTTACAGTGGGGAGCTTCAAAGTATGTTGAATGATAGACAAAAGGAAGAGCCCTTTTGCGCCTGTCCCTGTTGAAAGGTTGTTTTGTTTATGAACTAAATCTTTCTGAGTGGGTGAGTGGACTGAAGCTGCTTTCCTACTCATTGGTGATGAATTTAGCAGTCAGATCTTTCAACAAGTTACAGACTCCTCATTACCATATGCAATCCCCAGCATGTGTTGTAGCCAGTAACTTGATCATTTCGGACAACTACAACACGATGGAGTTGCATCATCCCCTCCCCACTTTCTGTTTTTGTCAGGGTCTGCTTTCATCCAGACTTTCTAGTACGCTCATCTCTCCCCACACCTTCCTCTCCATTCTTGGGCATTTTTTCCTCCAACCTGCATCAGTCACCACCATCCAGGGACATAAACAACCATTCTCTTGCAGGGTAAAGTTTCACCTTCATCTCTACTGACCATGTCCGTGCTCTTCAAGTATCTTCCTCTGTGGCAGTAAATCCAATTCAGAGAAAATGACTGATTGGTTGAGCTCCATTTGATCACAATGGCCATCTTGGCTCATGGTCACAGCTGTTTTAAGTTCCATTCCATTCCCACACTGACCTTTGTCTTCTGCCTCCTCCACTATCCGGGTGAGGTCAAATCCAGAAGAACCGTCTCTTATTTCATTTGTGTAGTCCTTTGACTCAATGGTAACCTGCCCAACCCCCACCCACGTTTCATTCTATCTCCTGCTGATTCACCCACGTCCCCTCGTATTCTCCATTGTAAACCAGATAACTTATGAATGTGGGCAGAGAAATGGCAGATGGAGTTTAATCTGGACAAGTGTCTTGCACTTTGAGACGACTTGCTGTAGTGTTGCAAAGAGGGACCTTGGAGTGTAAGTCTTAGCTCCTTGAAAGTGGCAACACAAGTGTATGGTGTTAAAGAAAGTATTCTTTATTGAGCAGGGCTTAAAGTACAAATGTGCTAAGACCACATTTTGAGTATTTCATGTAATTCTGGTTGCTGGATTACAAAAGGAGTTTGTCAGGGTGTTGCTTGGGTTGGAGCATTAGCTCTGAGGAGAGGTTGGACAAATTTGGAAAGTTTTCTCTGGAGCATTGGTGGCTGAGAAATGACTGGTTGAAACTTATTAAATTATTGTAGTCCCATAGAGGGTAGATTTCTTCTTCCCCTACCCCCGTGGGAAATGTAAAAAATACTACGATGCCTAGATTGAACATGAGAGGGGGAAAGGAGAGAAGTGAGGCAGGATTTTACACAATGCGGTGGGGGTCTGGACAAGCTGCCAGGACAGTGGTGAAAGGAGATGCAATCACCACGATTTAAGAGTCATTGGGTTTGGCACATGAACAAGCAGGGAACGGGTGACGTGTATGGACCATGTGTTGACAGATGGAATGAATTGAAATGAGCTTCCTGGTCACCACAGACATTGTTTGCCAAATGGCCTGTCCTTGTGGTCAGAGAACGTGGCCAGAGGTCACGCATGTTTAATTTCAGTCTCACAAACTGTTTTGGTGTTTTTCATTTGTAAATGTGGCAAATTCCATTTTGGGAATAGATTTCTTCTCTCATGTTTCATTGATGTATTTTAAAAAAATCACTGTTTTGTGGATTGCAGTTCTTGAATGCAAGTGAGCTGCATTTGTTGTCCCTCCAATATCATCTGCCACCTGACAAGCCTTCAACCTGGCTTCTGCCCTTTGCAAGCCTTGCTCAAGTGTTTCCCTCGCCTCGTGACCCCATCGTATTGCCATACAGACATGCAATACGCTACCATGTGGAGTCTCAGGGTATATGAGACGGGAGCTCGTTGTACCCCTGGATTATCTTAAAATCGTACATTTGGAATTGCAAGAGTTGGGCATAGTTCACAGATCTGACAACTGCTGGGATTCAACATTGCATACGGTTCTGGATAAAAACTGGGGATTGGCAACTTTGCGGTGATTATCCTGCCCTGAACAATTTGACCGTGCCTGACTGATACCATATTCCCAATTACCAAGACTTCTCAGCAAACCTCAATGGCAAATATGTATTTGCCAAAATTGATCGAGTACATTCTTACTATTAGATTCATTTTGAGGTTTCTGATGTCACGAAGACTGTAGTGATGACGCCTTTCAGCATGTTTGAGTTTCTGAGAATACCATTCGGTGTATGGAATGCAGCTCAGACATTCCAGCAGTTCATGGACGACGGACTCACTGGCCTTCGCTTTTATTGATGGTTGATTTCATCGAGGAGATTCTGGTTACAAGTGTGGATAGAGAGGAGCACCAGTGCCACCTTTTCTCATGGTTCCAGAGGCTTGAGGAATTTGGCATCGTGATCAATCCCATTCAAGTGTTTTGAGGCCTGCTGATCTTCTCTTGTTGGGACATAGAGTTACGCAACATGGTATTTTTCCTGATGAATCGAAAGTGAGTGGAATTTGAGAATTTCCTACACCTGTTACGTTTGGCCAGTTGTGATTTCTTTTCGGCATGATGAATTTTTATTGCTGTTTCCTGGTGAATGCCGCAGTATCCCTATGACCTCTTACTGAACTACTAAAGGGATCTGATGTCCGTTTCCAAAAAAAGCCCTTAACTTTGGGAGACAATGCTATGTCTGCTTTCCATGATGTGAAAACTGTTCTTACAATGCCACTATGCTCGTACATCAGAAGCCCAATGCCTTGCTCTCTCACCACAGATGCATCTGTTAGTGTTGTGTGATCAGTGTTAGAACGACGAGGCTGAGGGAATTTGGAGTCTCTGGTGTTTTTTTTCAGACAAGCTCTCACCGGTTCAGGCAAATTATAATACCTTTGTGCGAAGACTATTAGCTATCTATCTTGCAGTGAAACATTTCAGTTTTAAAAATATATATTTATTGTTTTGTATACAGTGCAATATAATCATAGAATTGAATTGAATTAATACTTATAATTATTAAAATAGAATGAAAAATAAATGGTGGTACTGTACATAAAAGTGAGAAGAGAAAAAACGTAGACAAGAAAAAAGAATATAGATTATATGTGCAAATCGACTATAATAAATACCCCCCTCCATGCCCTACCCTCCCAAAAAGAAAGACAGGATATTAATAAAGTAGTAGAATAAAACAAACATGATAAGGATCAACCATTGAGATTAAAGGAAATGTAGGGTGTAGAAGAGTAAACATTAGCTATCCAAACCCATAATATCTAAATATGGTATGTTTCATTCCCATTTCTATATTATTAGTCACCTTTGCTAAGTGAATACAATTTTGCATCTCGTTCCAACAATCAATTTTAAGATGAGATTCAGATTTCCATGTAATTGCTATACATCTCCTGGCCGCCGCCAGTGCAACTTAAAAAAAATAATAGATTTTTTGAGAACTTGAATTGGGGTTCCAAATCATATACATTTCCCAAAAGAAAAATCTCAGGTGTTGTTCCAAAAACTTGCCCACATCTTTCCAAATTGATGTTACCTTGGTACATGACCCGGTACAATGTATAAACGTAAGAATTTCTGTGCCACATCTGAAATATAAATTTGAAAAATGTGGAATAAATTAATTTATATGGCATTAAATATAATTGATAAATAAATTCATGATTAACTAATCTATAAAAAAGCATTAATTATATCCATCTTCCTGACCCAAGAAATGTCAGACCAGCAAAAAGGACCAATATCAGTTCCCAAATCCAATTCCCATCTTCTGATTTATTCAAATCTTGTTTTGGTGATTCCTCCTGAAGTAGAAGATCCAATTTACAAATAAGTTTCTTTGTAATTCCCTCATGAGGCACAATCTCCAATCCAGTATTTCAGGTTTTTATTGGAAGGTCATCCTTTTACCATTTATACAGACCACCAGCCTCTTACACATACTGCAAGAACAAGCACACATCTCTACTTGCCCATAGAGATTCGGCACTTGGACTTCATCCAACAATTTTCATCGGACATACAGCACATCTGAGGAAAAGTGAATGCTGTGGCTGGTGTCATCTCCAGGTGCAACATTACAGACATCTACTGCCATTGATTTTACTGCCATGGCTCATGCACGGTGCATTGATCCCG
Organism: Narcine bancroftii; assembly: GCF_036971445.1. Taxonomy (NCBI): domain Eukaryota; kingdom Metazoa; phylum Chordata; class Chondrichthyes; order Torpediniformes; family Narcinidae; genus Narcine; species Narcine bancroftii. Next base: position 97,672 of record NW_027211956.1, read on the forward strand.
ATCTTATCCGGTGTCACCAGATCAACTCTGGTCTCCATCTTCAAGATGTGACCCTGGATGAATCTAGTGAAAAGTTGGTCTGTGATTTTGCTTTCCACAAGAAGGCCTAGGCCATTTGTGTGGGAGAATTTTCTCTTCACTATCTCTCTACCTGGTAGAAGAGCATCAATCAAACTAGTTAAGGAACATTTTACCTGGCTTCGTGTTAAACGGAATGTTGATTTCTGGGCAAGAACCTGCTTGCTGGGTCAATGCTCTAAAGTCTTAATGTACCTGAAATTCAAGGTGGGGGACTTTGCTGTTTTGAATTCCCGATTCCAGCACGTACCACCTTGTGGCTTGGAAGGCCTACTACCTCCATCTCAGGGATCTACTTATCTGCTCATGTGTGAGGACTAGTCTAGCAGGTGGCAGGAGAAAATTCATCTCGAATATTTCAGGTGCATGGACGCATAAAATGCGCTGGGAGACACGGCTGGGTGGGTGCAGCTGGGATGTTCAGGTGGCCACAGAGGAGATGCCTTTCTGTCACCTGAATATGCAGGCAGATGGAGAGCTGTGTCCGAGCAAATGCAGGCTCCTGTTGACTGTGGCCTAGTCAAAACCATGCTGCCTTGATGTCATTTGCAGTGCATCGTGGCTGAAGCTGGAAGGAACATTAGATGAGGATCATGGAGGAGTGAAGAGAAATGCTTATGGGGATGTTGGCAGCCTGTGTCAGTGTCCAGGATGAGATGTGCTACATTGAGACCATGAAATACGTTGAGGTTCTTCTCAGCTCAATGTGGTCTGAACAGTGCATAAGTGAGATTAGTGTATGATCCCTGCAAAGATTGTAGGCCAGAGTGCGGTAGTTCGAGGTGGAAAGGCTTGCAAAGTGTAGGTGCCGCAGACGGAGGCGAGTGCTGCTTGTCAGTCAATTAGCCGTGATAACAAATCGGTCTTAATGGAGGTTGCACAGATCTCAGGGGGCTGCATTCTGGAGTAACATTCTCACCAAATTTGACGATGACGAGTGGAGGAGACATTTCCGTATGACGCGTGGCACCAACAACATGCTGAAGCTCATCGAACCTTATCTGCATCCACATAGACCAGATGCGCAGCATCTATTGGAGCAGGGAATTCGACTGGCTGTGGCTCTGAGGTGGTATGCAACTTCTTGTGAGTATTGATCCATCAGTGCCATCCTCGGGATAGGTGTCAGCACTTGTGTGCATGGTGGTACGGCAGGTGACAGGATCCTGGAAGGGTGTCCTCGGTAAGCATTTAATCTCCCTGCCAAGTGGAACACTCCTCCAGGAGACAATTGATGGCTTTGCAGAAAGGTGCTACCCAATGTGTGCTGGCGCCATTGCTGGGTCAAAGATTCCCATTATTACACCCAGCATGGACCCAACGGCCTCCTACATTCCAAAGGGTGACACTCTGTAGTTCTCCAAGTGGTTGTTGACCACAAGTTCTGGTGAGTTAGAGCCCTGACTTTTTGTTTTTTTGTCATCTCGCATGCCCATGTCCACAGGTACAGTCCACTTTATTTGTTAAGTTGCAGATTCTTGGATGTGTTTGTGCGTTGCCCTGGCCACACGCATGATGCACGTGTGCTTGCACCCCCCCATACAAAAAGACAGAGGAGCAAGCTGGATCCTTCTTTGCATGCGATGAGTATGGTAACCCTTACATGCTTCTCGCGGTGATGTTCATGCCTCGTGGGTAAATGGGCAGGTTAGTGAACTAAGTATCCCTGCACTTTTGTGCCCACAGTTGTCCAAACATGATGATTGAGTGGAGGACCCAGCTCACCTTTAAAAAAAAACTTTTAAGAACAAGATGAAATCAATAGCAACAGGAAAAAAGGTTTTTATACATCTAGTAAACCCCCCTTCCCACCCCTTCAGCAAGCCCCCTCAATGTGAGCCAAAAAACATAAAACATATTCACACTTTTAAGATATTTCCAAACCCATATATTCGAAATAGAATGATCACATTTTAATAAAAATAGAGAAATTATTTTGTAAATTGCTATTTTCTCCATATAAATACAAGATCTTAATTCATTCTGCCATCCCACTATATTAATCTCTGCATTGGCTTTCCAAGTAATTGCTACACATTTTTGTGGCACAGATAACGCCAAACGTACAAATGCTATTTGAAACTTATCCAACCCTAAGCCAGTCAAACAAACTATATCACCCAACAGAAAATCTCTGGATCGAATGGTAATTTAATTTTCAATCATTTCTCCAAAACCAACCTAACTTTTCCCAAAATGCTTGTACTCTATCTCAAGACCAAACTGCATGCAAAAAAGTTTAAGTACTTGACCCACTTCTAAAAAATCTGAATGACTAAATCTGTAGTTTTTCAATTTCTCAGGAGTCCAGTATAACTGATGCAAAAAATTATAATTAACCAAACCATATCTTACCTTAGTCAGTTTAGTTATCGCTTCATGACATATAACCTCCCAATCCTCTTGATGTATAGCATAAGTTAAATCGCTTTCCCATTTATTTCTAGATTTCTCCAAATTCGGGTTTTACATAGTTTCCTGTAACAATTGATAGATATTTGAAATAAAACCTCTCGTTGGTTTAAAGGAAATCAAAGATTCCAATTACATTAACTTAGGTAAACTCATCTGCTTACCATAATGATCTCTTATCAAAGCTCTAAGTTGGTAATACACAAATAAAGGATTTACTGGTGTCCCAAATTTCTCCCTCAATTGATTTATAGAAAGAAACTGTCCCTCTTCAAAACAATCCTGAATCACTTTTATGCCCTGAAAATACCATATCTTTAAATACCTATGAAACCTTGAAAAAGGAATAAGCTGATGTAACGGAGTTTGAATTGATCATTTACCCTTTGTTCCTATAACATCATTTCTTTTATCCCATATCTTCAACAAATGTTTTAATACTGGCATATCCTATCCCTGCAATAAATTCAAATTCCACTTGTATATAAACTGGTGTAGATCAAATTCAGAAATGCAGGCTAACTCTACCTTGGCCCGACTAGGAGGCTGATTAATATCCATCATTCCACTAACAAACTTCAACTGTGCAGCTTCATAATACTTTTGAAAATGAGGCAACTGGAGTCTACCTAGTGCATATTTCCATGTCAATTTCTGTCAGGCCACTCGAGCTAATTTTCCCTTTCATAAAACTTTCCTCACCACCTTATTCAAATCCTGAAAATAAACCCTTTGAAAGTGAACATGGAGTTGACTGAAATAAGTATTGAATACGAAGAAAAGTATTCATTTTAATACAATTTACTTGACCCATTAACGTTAATGGAAGATCCTTCCATTTAATCAAATCCATTTAAATCTTTTTCAATAAAGGTACATAATTTAAAATATATAAAGATTGATAATTTGCATTCACAGTTACCCCTAAATATTTAATTTTATCAGACTATCATAATTTTATAATATTTTTACACTCCTTATAATCCCCTTCCAAAATCGGCAATATTTCACTTTTATCTCTATTCACCTTCTACCCAGATATCTCCCCAAATGTAATTAAACATTCTTAAATATTTCAAAGGATGTGTCAAATAAATCAATAGATCAGTGAATAAATTAATCTCATATTCATCATCTGCAATTCCTATCCATTTAACCTTGTCATTCTGTCGAGTTGCCTGAGCTAATGGTTCACTGACCAATGCAAACAAGGCTGGTGACAATGGACAACCTTAATGACTTGAAGGCTGAGAGAGGATTTGATAGAGTTGTTTAAAATAATGAGAGGAATAGATCGAGTTGATGTGGAAAGGCTTTTCCCATTGAGAGGAGGAGAGAAGGATACAAGAGGTCATGAGTTGAGAGTTGACGAGCAAAGGTTTAGGAGTAACATGAGGGGGAACTTCTTTACTCAGCCAGTGGTTACTGCGTGGAATGGGCTTCCGGGAAAGGTGGTGGAGTCAGGGTCAATTTTCTCATTTATGAAAGAGTTGGATAAGTATATGGATGGGAGGGAGATGGAAGGATATGGGCGGAGTGCTGGTAAGTGGGATTAGAGGAGGGTACATGGATCAGTGTGACTAGAAGGGACAAATTGGCCTGTTTCCGTGCTGAAATTGTTATATGGTTATACGTGTTGGTTCCCACTGTGGGTTGTGAACAAGCTAAAACAATATTTACTAAAGAGGAAGTGGAGGAATTCTGTGGAATGGGGGCAGTAAACACTGAAGAACGAAAGTGGATTCTCCCAAATGGAAGAGAGTTAGTAAATAAACCCATCATGAGAAACAACCCTGCACCAAGGGAGTCACTGGGGAGGACAAGCGACGTGCTATATAGTATTGAGGAAATTGGGATGCAAGGGCGTATACACCATGGCCAAACAGATCTGTGCAGGGTGACTAACTTGTCAAAAAGTTAGCACAAAGATACTAAGGGTATCCCAAAGGGGAGGAAGGGGAACTGGTAGAAGGCCCTTCCAGAGTATACAGGTAGACTTTACCGATCGACCTCAGATAGGTAGGCAAAAGTACCTTTTAGTACCAGTTGGTCACCTGACATGATGGGTAGAAGCATTCCCAATGGCCTTGGCCATTTCATAGGGAGTATCATAGATTATTTTAGAGCACATTATACCACCCTATGGGCTGGTGGGAAACATAGACTTTGACCAAGGAAGTCACTTCACCTCTAAGATACCAAGAAATAAAGCAAAAGATAGAAATAAAATGTGATTTTCATATCCCATGGTATCCCCCTTCCTCAGGGCAGTGAGAATGAAAGAATCAGACATTGAATAAACAATTGTCCAAATTTGTGCTAGAAACAAAGTTACTGTGGACAAAATGACTATAGTCTGACTGCGAATCCAAAGGGCACCTGAAAGGGATGTCGGATTGACCCCTATGAGATGCTTTTCAGAGTGTCATTTTTGGGAAGAGAAGGGAAATTGCCAACTGTAGAAGTCACTGACCAATTTCTAAAGAATGATGTCTCGGCTCTTGCTTCTTCTTTATTAGTTCTTAGGAAGAAGGGTCTTTTGGCCCAGATACCTCCACTCGAATTTGCTGTCCACCAAATACAAGCAGGTGATTGGGTTCTGGTGAAGGTATGGAGGGACTCCAAGCTTCAGCCAAGTTGGGTAGGACCATTTCTAACCCTCCTGACCATTGAGCCGGCGATAAGAACTGCCAAAATATGGTGGACAATTCACACCAGAGAGAAAGGACTGGTGGACACCACTGCTGAGCCGCCAACTTGGCAGATACATCCCACCAAAGACCTGCTCAAGAACCAGCTGAAAAGACATTGATGGTCATTAGAGCAGGACTTGGACTAGTTTGTGAAAGATAATTTAATAGCGATGTACAACCCTCCTCCTTCGGTAGTAAGGAACATGAGATGGTGGTGGATATGGTGGACAGCGTTGGTCATTGGAAACCAGAGTGGGTCCAATGAGATTCATACCCCAATAGGGAGAGGATTAGAATCCACCCTCAAGCCTTCAGGGCCAGTAAAGTTCACCATGACCATCCCCGAGAGTTCTAAACTGCAGGTAATTCAATGTCATGCTTGTAGCTTAATAAAATGTGGTGGGGTTGAGAGTCAGAGATGACATAGTGTTCAGGAGAAACATATGTGTCTTAATAGACTCTGTCCCTATTGGTGTGATGCATGGTGGACCACCCAGACCCGGTGCTGGACGGCTGGTACAAGATCTGGTACTAAAATGTCAGATATCAATCTGGAGAGGACACTTTGCCATTAACTGCAGGAACAAAGAGTGTAATCCTATCCATATGACCATTAAACAAACCTCAGGGATTGAGGAAATCAATGGAAAAACCTACTCAAAAGGGGTAGATGAGAAATCAATTTGGAATGGGTATAAACATCAGGGGAAAGGACCCGTTGGCGTGTTGATTTAGAATAATCGTAGAAGGATCCAAGACTAATCCAACTGATCGTACCTTCACAATAATGCCCAGCGAGAAACCCTATACTCCATCCAATGATCTGAAAGTAGTAAAGATAGTGGAGGTAGAGGACCTTAGACAGACGATTGAGACAAGTTATGGCGATACAAATGTCTGGGTAGAATAGGTAAAATATACAGTGAAGGGTTTAAAAAAGAGCAATTGCTATGCATGCACTTATAGCACAGGTGATTCCATTTCCGCTGGGTTGGGATAAAGACAGACAAGGAATGAGGTGAACGATGGCCTTGTATCAGGATAAAATGGCCTGGGGTAACCAGTCCTGTAAATCTCTGTCCCTGATTTCCCTCCTGCTCTGAAGAAGGATGTCCGGATTCCGCTGGCATTCTCGGCTGTGTCAGGAAATCACACCGCCTGAATTTCTAGACAAAAGGAAGATAGTTCACGAGGAATGTAGGAAATCTACAATATGTATAAAGGTACGAGATGTGACAGAGGAGAGGGGAGGGCACTACTCAGCCTTGAATGTACCTCGAATGGATCTATGGTGGTTGAGCAGAGGCAGGATCCTGAGACTGATTCTTCCTCCCAACTGGAAGGGTACCTGTGCAATCAGTCAATTGGCCATACCCTTCACCTTGGAATTAGAATGGGAGAAGGTAATAGGGATAAAGAGAAGTAAGAGGGAGTTCCTGGGAACGTCTTTATGTAACCAAATTTGTATTGATTCAATTGGGGTGCCAAGGGGAGTACCTAATATATTTAACGTACGCAATCAGATAGCAGCAGAGTTTGAGTTAACTATCTTTTGGTGGGAAACTATTCTTAAAAAAACGTGGACTGGATAAACTATATTTACTACAATCAACAATGTTTCATAAATTATATCCTGGATGCTGTAAAGGGGATCACTGATCAATTGGATGCCACCAGTCGCGTGGCATGGGGAAACAGAATAGCGCTAGATATGGTCTGAGCAGAGAATGGAGGAGACTGTGTAATGCTAAGTGGAAATTGGTGTACTTTTATCCCACACGATCCAGCCCAGATGGAACTATTACAAAAGTGTAGCAGTGCCTCTCCACCCTGGCTGAGGGGTGGGCACCTCACTAACTGGGTGGCTGGAGTTGTACTTTGGAAAATGGGAGGGAGTAATCGTCTCCATACTGCCCTCCTTAATACTGGAGGTAGGAGTACTAACTGGTGTGGGATGATGTATTATATATGCCCTGTGTGCGCGGGCTTACACAGCGGCTTATTGAAACTGCAATTATGAAACAAATGCCCTTAAGGGACATAGAAGATGGGTCAACACGGGATAATCTGTATCTACTTGACAGTAAAAGCTTTAGAAAATGGAAGAGACTCGTGTATGATGTTATCCAAATTGGAGACATTTTATGGTTCTATCTCCAGTGATGAAGAAACAGTAGAATAAATAAAAAAGGAGGGGCAGGATTGTGGAAAGTAGCCAAAGGCCTGTTTCTGCAGAGTTAATAATGGCTGCCCAGAGAAAGCCGATGCGTACCTTGTGGGGAGGGTGGGGGGTGGGGGGTTGCGGTCTGCTAGAATACCAAGGAAGGTCACTTCCTGCAAAAAATTGCAGAGAAAGCCAAAATGATACCAAAAAAATTGCAAAAGAACTGGGCATCATACCAGATAAGGATGAGAATAAATAAAGGTAGGGGGTAGTGAAATAAGGGGAGTGGGAGATGGAAACTAGGGCGGGCTTCAATACAAGGAGAGGAACTTCTTTTGATAGGTTAAACGTACTTATCAATTACTCAGTGAACTAACCAATTTAACTAACGGAGGAGTGGTTATTAACACAAAGAAATGTAGAAAAAAAGGTTGTTGAATAGCAGTGTGTGTGCCTTTCTGAAGGAGACCCGCTCTTGCAAGAACGTTGAATAAAATGGTTATATTGCTTCACCTATTGACTTCAAAATTATTTAATCAGTGAGCTGTGTTTCTCACACAAATTAGAGTGGGAGAATTATTTAAGTGCTGGGAAAATTGGGGCTGTGGCCAACTTTTATACATTGGATAAGGGTGTTTCACCTGCGCCCAAGGCTAAGTTTGAGGCCAATGGACAAATTACCTGAGCCTTCCCACTGAAAAGATCATGCAAGACAGGGTTTCCCGCTAACTCCAGCTCAGTTTGTTTGAGCCATGGGGCCATCAACCGTGGCCATTTGCCAGGATTCAGTCATTAAAATTTTCAGAACAGGGCAGGAAGAGCATAAATTCAATTTATTTGCTGAGATGTTCTGACAGATCTGACAGACCTGACACACTCATGGCCCAAGCTGTGCTCCACTCTGGAGGATAATGGGGAGATCTTTGGGTATAAGATCAATTGGGATTAATACAAAATCATGTCACTTATGAAGGGAGATTACAGGCAATGTCAATAAAATAGTCAACTAAAGTGTCCGCAAAATGGAATCAAATATCAAGGAGGTAGAAGAGATAACAACTGAAGTAACTTATACAAGTTGAACTACCCCTCCCCCCCGACCCCTTGCTTGGGAAAATTGAGGAGGATTGAAATAGCTGGATGTCCCTGGCCATTACACTAGTGGTGTCACAAAGAGGGGAGGTGACACAGATGGGGAGATGATGTCACAGAGTGGGGCAACTGCTGATGTGTTGCCATAGCTGAGCTGCACCAGGCCAGAGCAGCACAAGTAGGATGTCTCTCCTGGAAGGGCAATGAGGCCCACATGAGGGAACATTCCAGGGACCCTCTCTGATCAACGGCGTTGTGTTTGGAAGCGCCCAGGGCCCATGGGTGAGATAAAGATCCTGTCACCTGCTCCACTACTGGGACAGAGCCTCCTCCAGCACCATCCATGACCCGGTGTGGCCAGAGAGAATGGAGGCCACATTTAACACCCTCTCTCCATCCTGAATGCAAGGCGATTTCTAGGCAGGTGCGAGAGAGCAGTGGCTTGGGCAGGGATACAGGGATGGGGTCTGTAGCAGTGGAGGTTGAGTGGAGGGCAGAACGAAAATATGGGGGTGCACCAGAGGCAGAGGGAGATTGGATCAGAAGTAGGGTTGAGCTGGAGGGCTGGGGTGGGAGGGGATGGAAGGCACTGAGGAACCGGGAGTGTGGTATTGGGTGAGAGATGAAAAAAGGATCGAGGAATTGGCGTGGGGCGCGGGTGAGGTATCTTGGGAGAGCAGTTTTCGGGAGTGGGAGGGAAGGTAGCCCTTCCAACAGGAATGGTAAAGAGCTCTCCCCTAACCCCAGAATGCGATCTCTCCCACTGTGAGACAGAATCGCCCTTCCACACCCCACAACACTGGATTATAGAACCTGTTCCATCTTTTCCCACCTCCCCCCCAACCCATCCCACCACCAACAATCCCAGATCAAGGTGCTGGAAAGCGTTGATGGTGTGGCGACTCAACAGCGTTTAGCAATGAAGCAAGGGGCTCCTTCCACTCCATGAGATGTCTTGGGAGACGAAGTCTCGTTTGTGTTGTGGAAGGTCTCAGTCCTGCTGAGCTTTTGGAGTTGGGGAGGAATTCAGATGCTCTATCTCCCTTGGAGCATGCTGGAGAATGAGGGGTGACCTGACCCTCTTGGAGAAGGAGGGTTGTGGACAAAAGGAATGGCTCTGAACCCTGTCCCCCCCAGGGAGATGGTTCTACTTAGAGAGAAGTTTGGGGTATCACAAACACTTTATATGCATATTATCAAGTGCAAGATTTATTTGTTAGAATATTTTGGTTAAATGAACTTTGAGAAATTTATTGTTGATAAGGGCAAAAAGGGATTTGTTTCAGAAATGTATGTTACTACAAGAAAAGATGACGAATGTGGATATATTTAAAACATATATGCTTCTAAATGCCTATATCTGTGGAGGAGTGATCTGATATGTGTCTTGATAGTGTTATGAAGTTAATAAATCTTCAATATAGTTTGGTTTATGATAATGTTTTGCATCAGTTATACTAAAGTCCTGAAATATTGGAAATAGATGGATTTAGTTTGTCAGATTGGTGTTTTTGGTTTGGTGAAAAGACAGGTACTTCCTTAGATTCAGTATGGGAATGTACAAAAGTTAGGCTCTTTTGGGAACAAATAATTAACTTTTTGAGAGGTTTATTGAAAATAGATCTATATGTCGACCCATGGGTATGTTTATTGGGATATATGAAGACGATAATGACAGGTTTACGATTGGAGAAACCTCAAATTGCATTTATACGTCCACGGTTGGCAGTAGCTAGAAAATGTCCAGCTGTCACTTGGAAAAATGATGTTGAACTGAGTATACAAAGATGGCAGAACAAAATTCAATCATGTATTCATTTGGAAAGGATAAGTCATTCTTCATATTGATAAGTTTGCTGTGTATGATAATTGAAGCTTCGATGTCGATAACTGTATCTTGTTCTCTTCTGTTGCATCTTTCTGAAATATCTTCTCCAATACTGCAATTTCTTTTTCTAAATCTTGAAGTTCTGCTTTAAGTTGCTTCTTCACTTTTGCTGTGTAACGAATAACTTGACCCTGTAAGAATCCTTTTAAAGAACCCCATAACGTAAATTTACTGTGAACTGATCCCGCGTTTGTTTCTGAAAATTCTTAATCTGATCTTTGACATACAAAATAAATTCAGGGCTTTGTAGCAACATCTCATTAAATCTCCAACGATAGTTAATTCCCGCCATCTCGGCAACATTACATTTAATTAACAACAACGAATGGACTGATAAAATCCTACTCTTGTACTCAGCTTGTTCAATCCTACCCTGCAAATGAGCTGATTCCCAAAAAAATCTATTCTTGAGGATGACTCATGACGAGCTACATAAAAAGAATAATCCTTCTCAGTCGGATTCATCCGTCGCCATATTTCAACCAAATTTAAACCCCCCATCAACTCAATTATTCTTTTTGCCAATTTGGTTTCCTTCACAATTTTTGGAGACTTAGCCAACAGTGTATTTGGAACGTATGTGTTTAGATGTTAAATAAAAGTTTTATTTCTGATGAAAGTTGTAGAGACATAGCACACCATCCAGCAACCTGTCATAATCGGTCTGACTGTGTTTTAAAAAAGGCTCCGATGTGGGGAGGGTGTAGGGGGGACGGGGGAGGAGGGGGGTTGTAGGGGTTAGTTTTAGATTAGATATATTTTGGTTTTGTAAAACTCTTCAATAAAATTAAAAAAAAAATAGAGTCTGGAACGAACCACCAGAGCATTAATTCTGACATTGAGGTGATGTTTGGAAGAAAGTTCGTGGGAAGGATAGACACCATGTTGGACAAATGGCCAGTTCTGTGCTCTCTGGGTGTGTAAATGCTACTGCTTCTGCCCCACAGGAGATAGCAATAAGGCCACAAGAGTGGTGGCCACACTGGATCAAGGAGGTGCCCTACGCAGATGTTTAAATTATCGGCAGTGGGTCTTTCGGTGTGGTGTTCCAGGCCTGGCTGGTGGATGGTGGAGAGCTGATAACCATCACGAAGGTCTTGCAGGGCAAAAGATTCAAGGTGAGGGGGATGAACAGTTTTTCAGAAATGGGACAGCCTGAAATTTAAATTTACTCATGCAGCATTGACACATGTCAATGTTATTTGATATTCATCAAATAAACCCCTGCGACCAAATTACACCCAATTGACCTACACCCATGATGTGTTTTTGAAGGGTGGGTGGTAACTATGCAGCTGATGGAAACCCACATAAAGCCAGGGAGACAGTGCTGGATTCATACCCTGGTCGCTGGCTCTGTAACACCATTGCACTTACCGCAACACTAAACGGGCCACCTCTTGGTGAGCGAACCTGCACCAAGACACAGTGTGACCAGACTAACCTAGTTAGCCCGCCCGGGGCTATTAATGGTGCCACTAACCCCAGTTTCAAATTTGACGCGGTCTTCCAGGGAGGTTGGAACCTGTTCTGATGGACGGTTAATCTGAAGTTAAGGGAGATGATTATTCTTGCAGGAAGGTTTGCTAGTGTTCCTCTGGTGGAGTGGGGGATGGGTGATGTTTAATCTAGATTTGCAAGGAGATTGGAACCAGACTGACAGAGCAGATAGGGGAGTGGAGGAGGGAAAAGATGATGTCCAGATTGTGTCAATTCAGAAATCAAACGGTTGTATCTGATGGAAATGTTCTCAGGTGTATCTATTTCACTGAAAGGGGTATTGTCAGAAAGGCAGATGTTTGGAGCATGGATTGGCACATGGAACTTTGAAACTGTAGCCATTAGTAAGGCTTGGTGGGAGGAAGCCCAGTACTGGCAGCATGACGTTTCAGTGGTTTCCGATGTGATAGAGGGAGAGGAATGAAAGGGAGAGGAGTGGCGTTACATCATATGAAATATTATTGCAGTGCTAAGACAGGACAGACCCTCGGGCTTGTCTATTGAGGGTCTCTGGGTGGAATTGTTAAACGGGAAAGGGATAACCACACGCATGAGCTTGTATTATAGACTGCCCATCAGTAAATGAGAATTAGAGAAACAAATCTGGAGAAAATAGCAGAGAGTTGCAGGAAAGATTAAATCGTCGAGGATTGTTTTCGCTCGAGTTCAGAAGAATGAGAGGAGATCTTATAGAAACATATAGGATTATGAATGGTATGGATAGGATAGATGTAGGAAGGTTTTTTGAGCTGGCCAGGGAAACTAAAACGAGAGGACACAGCCTCAAGATTCTGGGGAGTAGATTTAGCACAGAGATGAGGAAAAATAGTTTTTCCCAGAGTGCAGTGCATGTTTGGAATTCTCTAACCAGGGAAGTGGTTGAGGCTGCCTCATTAAATATATTTAAAATTCAGTTAGATAAATTTTTAAATGATAGAAGAATTATGGGATATGGGGAGAAGGCAGGTAGGTGAAGTTAGGTCATAAATTAGATCAGCCATGATCGTATTGAATGGCGGAGCAGGCTCGATGGGCCATTTTTGGCCTACTCCTGTTCCTATTTCCTATGTTCTTATGTTCCAAACATAAGGCTGGAATAGTAGATTTGAACTTTCCACATATTGACTGGGACTGATGGCTTGGAGTCTGTCAAATGTGTCCAGGAAAGTTTTTCAATCGATATATAGAGGTACCAACCAGAGAGAATGCAGTAATGGATCACCTATTGCCAAACAAGACAAGAGGGACATATGTATATGGGGGGGGAATATTTTGAGTCCAGTGATTTGTTTCAAGTTTATTATGGAGATGGATTGGCCTGGTCTTCGGGTTGAGATTCTAAATTGGAGAAAGGGCAAGTTTGAGGAAATGAGAAAGGGTCTAGAAAGCATGGATTGGAACAGGTTGTTCTGAGGCAAATGTGTTCAGTCAGTGGGAGGCTTTCAAAGTGGAAACACAAGGTCTGCATGTGAAGATTAAAGGCAAAGTTAGCACGCAGAGGGAACCTTGATTTTCCAAAGAAGAGAGTGGTGTACAGCTGATACAGGCAACAAGGAGCAAATGAGGATCTTGAGAGGAGGATTAAAAAATGCAGGACCAAATTAATAGGGAAATCTGGAGGGACAAAATTGGTCCTCTTGTAGATCAGAGTGATCACTTATGTATGAAGCTACAAGAGATGGGGGAGATCTTCTAGCTTTTTCTTAAAGCTCTTTTTGCTCAGGAAACTGGCACAGAGTCTAGGGGAGCGAGGCATATAAGCAGTGAGGTCAGGGAACCTAGATAAAGAGGAGGAAGTGCTTGTAGTCTTAAAGTGAATCAAGGGGGATAAATCCCCAGTTCCCTTGGAATTTGAGGGAGGCTGGTGCAGAAATTGCAAACGCCCTGGGAGATAGATATAATAACATCCTGAGCCACAGGTGAGGTGCCTGAGGATTGGAGGGGAGCTCATCTTGTCCCGTTGTTTAAAAAGAAGCTCCAAAAATAACCTAGGAAATGATAGGCCGGTGAGCCTAATACCAGGAGTGAACAAGTCATTAGAAGGTGCTCTAAGAGATTGGATATAGAAGTATTTTGACAGTTAGGGACAAATAAGGACCAGCCAACATGGCTTTGTGCACATACTAGGAATATTGATGAAGAGAAGACTTGTCTACATGGACTTGAGTAAAGCATTTAAGATGTTCCCACATGGGAGGAAGGTTCAGTGGCTTGGTATTTCTGGTGATGCGTAGATTGGTTTCAGCATTAGCTTTGTGGGAGAAACCAGAGGGTGGTTGTGGATGACTGGCTCTCTGACTGGAGGCTACGACTCTTGGTGTGTCTCAAGGATGTCCCCAAATTTTTTAGACCATCAACCCCTTCATGGAACGTTTGATCCCTCATCGACCCCCAGGCATGGAATCCCGACAGTTTGACGGTGTGTTGTTGGGGAGGTGGGATGACTTGGCCGGCACTGGATGGGTGGGGGTGGGGGCACTATCAAAGGTACAAAGAACACAAACGCTCAGTCTTTCCTCTCGTTCTCTACAGAAAATATGGCCACCATCAAGCCCTGCTCTTGCAAGAGGATGGCCACCACTGCCATAGGTGCTATTTTCGGTTGATCCACCCCTGCTTTCCACCACATAGATTTGATTGGCCCCAGTATTATCAAGCACCAGAGCTCATCTTTAGAACTCCTGACTACATCTCAAATACCGGTGAGTAATAAACCAGACTTTAGGAAGGCAGCCCTGTCACTTGAGGCAAAAAGGCAGAACTGTCCAGCACAGAGAGAGAGGGTTATCCCTTAGGTAAGAAATTGATGTCACGGGTTGGGGGGTGTTGGGCATAGAGATTGAGGTGGAGAGAGTATCCCATGATGACTGAGATGGTGATGTCCCAAATAGAGAGGGAGGGGAGCGTGTTGAGTGTTCTCATGTAAAACAGAGAAAGCTTCATCCAAGGTGGGAAGAGATAGATTGAGGCAGAGTTATCCGAGGGAGAGATGTGACATAGAGAGGGATGAGGGATATGCCAGAGAAAGAGGGGAGAGGTGCCAGAGAGGGGGAGGATGAGAGAGGTGCCAGAGATAGAGGTGCCAGAGAGTGGAAGCAAATCTAAATAGGTCATATGCATTAAATGGTAGCTATTGAGATGTGCAGAGCTACAAAGGGATTTAGGATTTATGGTAAATGAATGGTATGGATAGGATAGATGTAGGAAGGGTGAGGTGCCTCAACGTGTGTGATATGACGGTGCGGAGAGAGCTTCATTCACCCGGGTTGTTCAATTGGACAGTCCCCACACTCAACTTCACTGTCTCTCACGTCCCACGACACCCTGTGACATTGACGCCAGGCCTTCCCTCTCTTGCAGATATCTTTTCAGCTGGCTATGTGTTGGCTGAGCTCTTATTGGGACAGCTTATCTTCCCCAGGGACAGTGGGGTGGAGCAGCTGGTGGAGATGATCAAGGTAAGCAATGTTGAATCAAGAGTGGTGGGGGTGTGTCAGACCCAATCTCACCATACCGTACGCCCAGACCTGCCCGTCAAGATGAGACCCGCAGCAGAAGGTGGGAGAGGGTGAGAGAGCTGATTGGTGGATATATGTGGGAAGGGACAAGCGAAGTGCTTGGTGAATACAGGTGGAAGGGGGAGGGAAATGTTAGGATAGAAACATCGAAAAATCAAAGCAGGAGTAGGTCATTCGACCCGTCGAGCCTGCTCCACAATTCAACGAGATCATGGCTGATCTTAAAGTTCAGCACCCCATCCCCGCCTTCTCTCCGTAACCTTTAATACCCTTATACTGAAGAAATAGATCTAATTCCCTCTTAAATATATTTAATGAACCTGCCTCCACTGCCCTCTGTGGCAATGAATTCCACAGATTCACCACCCTCTGGTTCAAGAAATTCCTCCTCATCTCGGTCCTAAATGGTTTGCCTATTATCCTCAAACCATGGCCCCGGGTTCTGGATTTTCCCATCCTTGGAAACATCCCATCTGCATCCATTCTGTCCAGTCCTGCCAGAATTTTATATGTCTCTATGAGATCCCCCCTCAATCTTCTAAACTCCAGCGAGTACAACCCCCATTCGCACAATCTTTCCTCATAAGTCATTCCTGCCATTCCAGGTATCAGCCTGGTGAATCGCCTCTGCACTCCCTCCATTGCAAGAACTTCCTTCCTTAGGTAAGGTGACCAAAACTGCACATAATACTCCAGGTGGGGTCTCACAAGGCCCTGTACAGCTGCAGTAAGGTATCCTTGTTCCTATACTAAAACCCTCTTGATATGGAGGACAAAATACCATTTGTCTTTTTAACCGCCTGCTCTACCTGCATGCTCTCATTCAGATACTGGTGTATAAGTACCCCTAGGTCTCTCTGCAATTCCCCATCTCTTAATCTATTGCCATTCAAATAGTAATCTGCCCTCCGGTTTGTATTACCAAAGTGGATAACCTCACATTGATCCACGTTGTAGTGCATTTGCCATGGATCTGCCCAGTCCCTCAATTGATCCAAATCACACTGGAGCTTCCTGACCCCCTCTTCCTTGCACACAACCCCTCCTAGCTTAGTGTCATCTGCAAATTTGGAGATATTACATCCAATCCCCTCATCCAGATCATTAATGTAAATTGTGAACAGATGGGGTCCCAGTACAGATCCCTGTGGCACCTTACTGGTCTCCGCATGCCACTCAGAAAACGAGCCATTTATCCCAACTCTGTCTTCTACCTTCCAGACAGTTCTCAATCCACATCAATACTTTGCCCCCAATCCCATGAGCCTTGATTTTGGAAGCCAGTGGTTTATGCGGGACCTTACCAAAGGCCTTTTGGAAGTCCAGGTACACCAGATCCACTGGCTATCCCCCATTTATTTTACCTGTCACCATCTCAAAGAATTCCAATAGATTTGTCAAGCACGATTTACCTTTTGTAAATCCATGTTGACTCCGTCCGATCCCTTCTCTGTTGTCTTATGCTCCGCTATTACATCCTTAATAATGGATTCAATCATTTTGCCCACTACTGACGTCAGGCTCACCGACCTATAATTTCCCGCTTTTTCTCTACACCAATTTTTAAATAGTGGGGTAACATTAGCTACCCTCCACTCCATGGGTATTGATCCTGAGTCTATCGAGTTCTGGAAAATAATTCTTAAAGCATCTGCTATCTGAATGTCCACTTCCTTAAGTACCCTAGGATGTAGATTATCAGGCCCTTGGGATTTATCTGCTTAAAATCCCATCAATTTCCTCAAGACCATGTCCTTAGAGATACTGATTTCTTTCAGTTCCTCCCTTGCATTAGTCTCCATGTTTCCCAACATCCTTGGGAAGTTATTTGTATCCTGTCTTGTAAAAACAGAACTAAAGTAAGAATTTAATTGGTCTGCCATTTCCTTATTCCCCATTATATATTCCCCTGATTCCGACTGCAAAGGACCTACTCTGGATTTCACCAATCTTTTCCTCTTAACATATTTATAAAAGCTTTTGCAGTCAGTTTTATATTTGCCGCCAGCTTACTTTCGTAATTTATTTTTGCTCTCTTGATTAATCCCTTTGTCCTCCTTTGATGCATCTTGAACTGCTCCCAGTCTTCAGTTGTGGTAATTTTTCTGGCCAATGGATATGCTCTCTCTTTGGACCTAATACTGTTTCTAATTTCCCTTGTTATCCACGGTCAGGTCAGACTTGGGGTCGGAGGAGACAGTGAGTCAGTGCCTGGTGTCAGGTGAGAGGAGGAGAAGGAGGAGCTGGGAGTTAATTCGGGTTAATTGGTAAGGGGCTAATAAAAGGAGTAGAAAAGGAGGGAGCGGCCAGCGTGGAGCGTCGAAGTGAGTGAGTGACCCAGTGAAGGAGTGGGGACTCTGGCTCGAGGAGTGTCCCAGTGAAGGAGTGGGGACTTTGGCTCGAGGAGTGGCCCAGTGAAGGAGTGGGGACTTTGGCTCGAGGAGTGGCCCAGTGAAGGAGTGGGGACTTTGGCTCGAGGAGTGGCCTAGTGAAGGAGTGGGGACTTTGGCTCGAGGAGTGGCCCAGTGAAGGAGTGGGGACTTTGGCTCGAGGAGTGGCCCAGTGAAGGAGTAGGGACTTTGGCTCGAGGGACTTCGGTGAGCAGGGGCTAAGAAGGAACTTATTAGTCAAGGGTATTATAGTAAGAAAGGAGGAAATGGAGTCAGTTGGGGTAGTTAAGTGCTCCAATTGTGGGATGTGGGAAATCAGAGACTGCACAGCTGTTCCTGACTACTACATCAGCAAAAAGGTGCATCCAATTGTATATAATGAGTGACCGTGTTGGGAGCTTGAGCTGCAAATGGATGAACTGAGGATCATAAGGGAAGCAGAGGCGGTGATAGAGAGGAGTTACAGGGAGACAGTCACCCCTAGAAGGCAGGACTCAGGGAATTGGTTGACTGTGAGGAAAGGAGGGAGAGTGCCAGTGCAGAGTACCCCTGTGGAAGTGCCCCTCAGCAACATGTATTTGGCTTTGGATACTGCTGGGGGGAACAGCTTATCAGGGATGAGTCGTGGGGGTCAGGTATCTGGCACAGGGGCTTCCCGTGAGGTTCAGAAGGGAAAGAAGGAAAAGGATAGGATTCTTGTAGTTAGGGATTCATTAGTCAGAGGGACAGATAGAAGGTTTGTGGGATGAGATCGGGGATCCAGGTTGGTATGTTGCCTCCCTGGTGCCAGGGTCAGAGATATCTCTGATCTAGTACATAGAATTCTGCAAGGGGAAGGAGAACAGCCAGAAGGAGAACAGCCAGAAGTCGTGGTCCATGTGGGGACCTATGACTTAGTTAAAAGTGGGGATGAGGTCCTGAAACAGGATTATGTAGAATTTGGTAGGAAGTTAAAAAACAGGACCTCCAAGGTAGTAATCTCTGGATTGCTGCCCGTGCCACGCGCTAGTGAGGGTAGAAATAGGAGGATGTGGAGGATGAATGCGTGGCTAAAGAGATGGTGCAGGGGGCAAGGGATAAGATTTCTGGATCATTGGGATCTCTTCTGGGGAAGGTCTGACCTGTACAAGAGGGACGGACTCCACTTGAACTGGAGGGGGACCAATGTGCTGGCAAGCAGATTTGCTACAGCAGTGGGGGAAGGTTTAATCTAGTTTGGCAGGGGGGTGGGGAACAGAGTGTGAGAGCAGTGTCCAGGGAGTATGGCCACCTAGATAGGAATAAAAAAGATAAGAAAGGTAGGATGGAGATAAGGGTAGAAGGTAAAAAAGAGAATATATGTGAGGGACATTCTCTGAGATGCATATATTTTAATGCAAGAAGCATAGTGAACAAGGTAGATGAGCTGAGAGCATGGACAGATACTTGGGGTCACGATATTGTGGCAATTAGTGAGACCTGGCTATAGGAGGGGCAGGACTGGCAACTTAATATTCCAGGATACATTTGTTTTAGATGTGATAGATCAGGGGGTAAAAATGGAGAAGGAGGTGCTCTGCTTGTTAAGGAGGACATTACTGCCGTGAGGTGGCAGGATGGTATGGAGGGATCGACCAGTGAGGCTGCTTGGGTGGAATTGAGGGGTGGAGGAGGCAAGAGGGTGCTAACAGGTGTGTATTACAGACCACCCAATGGGCCAAGAAAATTAGAGGAACAAATTTGTAGGGAGATAACGTATATGTGTGAAAATCATAGGTTAGTGATCATGGGAGATTTTAACTTTGATTGGGATACACATACAGTTCGAGGGCTGGATGGGCTGAAGTTCGTTAAATGTGTTCAGGATTGTTTTCTAAATCAGCTAGTAGAAGA
The DNA here is from genome assembly GCF_036971445.1 of Narcine bancroftii. Taxonomy (NCBI): domain Eukaryota; kingdom Metazoa; phylum Chordata; class Chondrichthyes; order Torpediniformes; family Narcinidae; genus Narcine; species Narcine bancroftii. Next base: position 117,279 of record NW_027211956.1, read on the forward strand.
ACCGACTTGGGATAGTGTAATACTGGACCTCCTGTTAGGCAACGAGCTAGGTCAGGAGGCGGACATTAATGTTGGAGATCCAATTAGGTCTAGTGATCATAATTCTGTAAGTTTTAGGGTAATTTTTGGGAAGAGCAAGGAGAGGCCTAAAGTTGTGGTTCTGGATTGGAAAAGAGCAAATTTCGAAGGAATAAGAAGGGATTTGGGGAGTATTGAGTGGGACAGGATATTTTCAGGTAAGGATGTTAATGAAAAATGGAGGATATTCAAATAAGAAATTTTGAGGGTACAGAGTAGTTATGTCCCAGTGTGGATCAAAGGAAAGGCTGGAAGTCATAGGGAGGCTTGGTTTTCGAGGAATATTGGAAATTTGGTGAGGAGAAAAAGGGAGGTGTACAAGAGGTATAAAGAGCAGGGAGCTGAGAAGTTGAAGGAGGACTACAAGGAGTGTAGAAGGAATCTTAAGAAAGAAATTAGAAAGGCCGAAAAAAGGCATGAAGAGGTATTGGCTGACAGAGTAAAAATAAATCCAAAGGGTTTCTATAAGTACATTAAAAGTAAAAGATTAGTGAGGGATTAAATTGGTCCCCTTGTAGGCAGCGAGGGTAGGCTGAGTGAGAAGTCAGAGGAAATCGGGGAAATTTTGAATGATTTCTTTGCCTCGGTATTCACAAAGGAAAAAAATGTTGAACCAGTTGAAGTTAAGAAGAATCGTGGGGACGTCATGAAGCATATAAGGATAACCGAGGAGGTAGTGATGGCTGTGTTAAAAAAGATAAAAGTGGATAAATCTCCCGGACTGGACAAAATATTCCCTAGGACATTCAGAGAGGCTAGTGGACGGTTAGTGGGGCCATTAACAGAGATATTTAGGACATCACTGGCCACGGGGGTGGTGCCAAAGGATTGGAGGGTGGCGCATGTTGTTCCGCTGTTTAAGAAAGGGTCTAAATGTAAACCTAGGAATTATAGGCCTGTAAGTCTGACGTCTGTGGTGGGCAAGTTGATGGAAAGTGTGCTGAGGGATGGTATTTACAAATTTTTGGAGGTACAGGGATTGCGAGGGAGTAATCAGCATGGTTTTGTCAGGGGTAGATCATGCTTGACAAAAAATTTTGAGTTCTTCTAGGGGGTTACAGAAAAGTTTGATGAAGGGAAAGTTGTGGATGTTGTCTATTTGGACTTTAGTAAAGCTTTTGAAAAAGTTCCCCACAGGAGGTTAGGAAGAAAGGTAGAGGCATAAAGTATAAATAAGGTGGTAGTGAAATGGATTCAGCAATGGTTGGATGGGAGGTGTCAGAGAGTCGTGGTAGAAAATTGTTTGTCCAATTGGAGGCCGGTGACTAGTGGAGTTCCTCAGGGATCGGTCCTGTGTCCACTATTATTTGTTATATATATTAACGATCTGGATGTAGGGGTGGAGAATTGCATAAGGAAGTTTGCGGATGACACAAAGGTCGGTGGTGTTGTGGACAGTGAGGTAGATCACCGTAGATTAAAAGGTGATTTAGGAAGGCTGGAGGTGTGGGTGAGAAATGGCTGATGGAATTTAATACAGAGAAATGTGAGGTGCTGCATTTTGGAAAGGCAAATTTCAATAGGTCATATACATTGAATGGTAGACAATTGAGGTGTGCAGATCAACAAAGGGATTTAGGAGTTATGGTAAATAGTACCCTCAAGGCTGATACTTAGGTAGATGGTGTGGTGAAGAAGGCATTTGGAATGTTGGCCTTCATAAATTGTAGTATCGAATTCAAGGGTAGGGAGGTTATGATGAAATTGTACAAGGCATTAGTGAGGCCAAATTTGGAGTACTGTGTACAGTTTTGGTCACCAAATTATAGGAAAGATATAAACAAAATAGAGAGAGTGCAGAGAAGGTTCATGAGAATGTTGACAGGATTTCAAGGTTTGATTTACAGGGAAAGGTTGTGCAAAGCGGGGCTTTTGTCTCTGGAGCGTAGAAGATTGAGGGACGACTTCATAGAGGTGTTTAAGATTTTAAAAGGGACAGACAGAGTAAATGTGGATAGGCTTTTTCAATTAAGAAAGGGGGAGATTCAAACTCGAGGACATGGTTTAAGATTGAAGGGGGAAAATTATAAGGGGAACATGAGTGGAAATTTCTTTACGCAGAGGGTGGTGGGGATGTGGAATGAGCTTCGGATAGACGTGGTTGAGGCGGGATCATTGGTTACGTTTAAGGAAAGACTGGATCGTTACATGGATAGGAGAGGACTGGAGGGGTATGGACCGGATGCTGGTCAGTGGGGCTAGTAGGGTGGGGATTTGCTACGGCATGGACTAGTAGGGCCGAACTGGCCTGTTCTGTGTTGTAAGTGGTTATATGGTTATATAGGGTAAGAAGTACTAGGGAGAGGGAGGGTGAGGTGCCTCAGAGTGTGTCATTAAATATATTTAAGAGGCAAATAGATCTATTTAAGAGGGAAATAGATTAGTATAGGGGTATTGAAGGTTACGGAGAGCATGCGGAAACGGGGTACTGTCTTTGTTGCTCTGCACATCTCAGAGCTTCACCCTGTGTCTGACCCCGTGTTGTTCAATGGGACAGTACACACACTCAACTCCACCGTCTCTCACGTCCCTCGGTACTCTGTGACATTGATTCGAGGCCTTCCCTCTCTTGCAGATATCTATTCAGCTGGCTGTGTGTTGGCTGAGCTGTTATTGGGACAGCTCATCTTCCCCAGGGACAGTGGGGTGGAGCAGCTGGTGAAGATGATCAAGGTAAGCAATGTTGAGTCAAGAGTGGTGGGGGTGTGTCAGACCCAATCTCACCCTACCCTACGCCCAGACCTGCCCGTCCAGATGAGACCCGCAGCAGAAGGTGGGAGAGGGTGAGAGAGCTGATTGGTGGATATATGTGGGAAAGGACAAGCGAGGTGCTTGGTGAATACAGTTGGAAGGGGGAGGGAACTGTCAGGATAGAAACATAGAAACATCGGAGCAGGAGTAGGTCATTCGACCCTTCGAGCCTGCTCCGCCATTCAACGAAATCATGGCTGTTCATAAAGTTCAGTACCCCGTCCCCGCATTCTCTCCGCTACCTTTAATACACTTATACTGAAGAAATAGATCTAATTCTCTCTTAAATATATTTAATGAACCTGCCTCTACTGCCCTGGGTGGCAATGAATTCCACAGATTCACCACCCTCTGGGTAAAGAAATTCGTCCTCATCTCGGTCCTAAATGGTTTGACTATTATCCTCAAACCATGCCCCGGGTTCTGGATTTTCCCATCCTTGGAAACATCCCATTTGCATCCATTCTGTCCAGTCCTGCCAGTATTTTATATGTCTCTATGAGATCCCCTCTCAATCTTCTAAACTCCAGCGAATACAATGCCAATTTGCCCAATCTTTCCTCATAAGTCATTCCTGCCATTCCAGGTATCAGCCTGGTGAATCGCCTCTGCACTCCCTCCATTGCAAGAACTTCCTTCCTTAGATAAGGTGACCAAAACAGCACACAATACGCCAGGTGGGGTCTCACCAAGGCCCTGTACAGCTGCAGTAAGGTATCCATGTTCCTATACTCAAACAGTCTTTATATGAAGGCCAACATAGCATTAGCCTTTTTAACTGCCTGCTGTACTTGCATGCTCGCCTTCAGAGACTGGTGTACAAGTACCCCTAGGTCTCTCTGCAATTCCCCATCTCTTAATCTATTGCCATTCAAATAGTAATCTGCCCTCCGGTTTGTATCACCAAAGTGGATCACCTCACATTTATCCACATTGTAGTGCATTTGCCATGGATCTGCCCAGTCCTTCAATTGATCCAAATCACACTGGAGCTTCCTGACCCCCTCTTCCATGCACACAACCCCTCCTAGCTTAGTGTCATCTGCAGATTTAGAGATATTACATCCAATCCCCTCATCTGAATCATTAATGTAAATTGTGAACAAGTGGGGTCCAAGTACAGATCCCCATGGCACCCCACTGGTCTCCGCCTGCCACTCAGAAAACGAGCCATTTATCCCAACTCTCTGTCTTCTACCTGCCAGACAGTTCTCAATCCACATCAATACTTTGACCCCAATCCCATGAGCCTTGATTTTGGAAGCCAGTGGTTTATGCGGGACCTTATCGAAGGCCTTTTGGAAGTCCAGGTAGACCACATCCACTAGCTCTCCCCCATTTATTTTACCTGTCACCATCTCGAAGATTTCCAATAGATTTGTTTAGCGCGATTTACCTTTTGTAAATCCATGTTGATTCCGTCCGATCCCTTCTCTGCTAGTCATATGCTCCGCTATTACATCATTAATAATGGATTCCATCATTTTGTCCACTACTGATGTCAGGCTCACAGCCCTATAATTTCCCGCGTTTCCTCTATTCCAATTTTTAAATAGTTGGGTAACATTAGCTACCCTCCAATCCACGGGTACCGATCCTGAGTCTATTGAGTTCTGGAAAATAATTCTTAAAGCATCTGCTATCTGAATGTCCACTTCCTTAAGTACCCTAGGATGTAGATTATCAGGCCCTTGGGATTTATCTGCATTCACTCCCATCAATTTCCACAAGACCATGTCCTTAGAGATACTGATTTCTTTCAGTTCCTCCCTTGCATTAGTCTCTATGTTTCCCAACATCCTTGGGAGGTTATTTGTATCCTCTCTTGTAAAAACAGAACTAAAGTAAGAATTTAATTGGTCTGCCATCTCCTTATTCCCCATTATATATTCCCCTGATTCCGACTGCAAAGGACCTACTCTGGATTTGACCACTCTTTTCCTCTTGACATATTTATAAAAGATTTTGCAGTTGGTTTTTATATTTGCCGCAAGCTTACTTTCGTAATTTATTTTTGCTCTCTTGATTAATCCCTTTGTCCTCCTTTGATGCATCTTGAACTGCTCCCAGTCTTCAGTTGTGGTAATTTTTCTGGCCAATGGATATGCTCTCTCTTTGGTCCTAATACTGTCTCTAATTTCCCTTGTTATCCACGGTCAGGTCAGACTTGGGGTCGGAGGAGACAGTGAATCAGTGCCTGGTGTCGGATGAGGGGAGGAGAAGGAGGAGCTGGGAGTTAATTCGGGTTAATTGGTAAGGGGCTAATAAAAGGAGTAGAAAAGGAGGGAGCGGCCAGCGTGGAGCGTCGAAGTGAGTGAGTGACCCAGTGAAGGAGTGGGGACTCTGGCTCGAGGAGTGTCCCAGTGAAGGAGTGGGGACTTTGGCTCGAGGAGTGGCCCAGTGAAGGAGTGGGGACTCTGGCTCGAGGAGTGTCCCAGTGAAGGAGTGGGGACTTTGGCTCGAGGAGTGGCCCAGTGAAGGAGTGGGGACTTTGGCTCGAGGAGTGGCCCAGTGAAGGAGTGGGGACTTTGGCTCGTTGAGTGGCCCAGTGAAGGAGTGGGGACTCTGGCTCGAGGAGTGTCCCAGTGAAAGAGTGGGGACTTTGGCTCGAGGAGTGGCCCAGTGAAGGAGTGGGGACTCTGGCTCGAGGAGTGTCCCAGTGAAAGAGTGGGGACTTTGGATCGAGGAGTGGCCCAGTGAAGGAGTGGGGACTTTGGCTCGAGGAGTGGCCCAGTGAAGGAGTGGGTACTTTGTCTCGAGGAGTGGCCCAGTCAAGGAGTGGGGACTTTGGCTCGAGGGACTTCCGTGAGCAGGGGCTAAGAAGGAACATATTAGATAAGGGTATTATAGTAAGAAAGGAGGAAATGAAGTCAGTTGGGGTAGTTAAGTGCTCCAATTGTGGGATGTGGGAAATCAGAGACTGCACAGCTGTTCCTGACGACTACATCTGCAAAAGGTGCATCAAATTGTATATAATTGGTGACCGTGTTGGGAAGCTTGAGCTGCAAATGGATGAACTGAGGATCATAAGGGAAGCAGAGGCAGTGATAGAGAGGAGTTACAGCGAGACAGTCACCCCTAGAAGGCAGGAGTCAGGGAATTGGTTCACTGTGAGGAAAGGAGGGAGAGGGCCAGTGCAGAGTACCCCTGTGGAAGTGCCCCTCAGCAACATGTATTTGGCTTTGGATACTGCTGGGGGGAAGAGCCTATCAGGGACGAGTCGTGGGGGTCAGGTATCTGGCACAGGGGCTTCCTCTGAGGTTCAGAAGGGAAAGAAGGATAAGGATAGGATTCTTGTAGTTAGGGATTTATTAGTCAGAGGGACAGATAGAAGGTTTGTGGGATGAGATCGGGATTCCAGGTTGGTATGTTGCCTCCCTGGTGCCAGGGTCAGGGATATCTCTGATCTAGTGCATAGAATTCTGCAAGGGGAAGGAGAACAGCCAGAAATCGTGGTCCTTGTGGGGACCTATGACTTAGTTAGAAGTGGGGATGAGGTCCTGAAACAGGATTATGTAGAATTTGGTAGGAAGTTAAAAAACAGGACCTCCAAGGAGGTAATCTCTGGATTGCTGCCCGTGCCACACGCTAGTGAGGGTAGAAATAGGAGGATGTGCAGGATGAATGCGTGGCTAATGAGATGGTGCAGGGGGCAAGGGATAAGATTTCTTGTTCATTGGGATCTCTTCTGGGGAAGGTCGGACCTGTACAAGAGGGACGGACTCCACTTGAACTGGAGGGGGACCAATGTGTTGGCAAGCAGATTTGCTAGAGCTGTGGGGGAAGGTTTAAACTAGTTTGGCAGGGGGGTGGGGAACATAGTGTGAGAGCAGTGTCCAGGGAGTATGGCCACCTAGATAGGAATAAAAAAGATAAGAAAGGTAGGATGGAGATAAGGGTAGAGGTAAAAAAGAGAATATATGTGAGGGTCATTCTCTGAGATGCATATATTTAATGCAAGAAGCATAGTGAACAAGGCAGATTAGCTGAGAGCATGGACGTATACTTGGGGTCACGATATTGTGGCAATTAGTGAGACATGGCTACAGGAGGGGCAGGACTGGCAACTTAATATTCCATGATACATTTGTTTTAGATGTGATAGATCAGGGGGTAAAAAAGGAGGAGGAGGTGCTCTGCTTGTTAAGGAGGACATTACTGCCGTGAGGTGGCAGGATGGTATGGAGGGATCGACCAGTGAGGCTGCTTGGGTGGAATTGAGGGGTGGAGGAGGCAAGAGGGTGCTAACAGGTGTGTATTACAGACCACCCAATGGGCCAAGAAAATTAGAGGAACAAATTTGTAGGGAGATAACGTATATGTGTGAAAATCATAGGTTAGTGATCATGGGAGATTTTAACTTTGATTGGGATACACATACGGTTAGAGGGCAAGATGGGCTGAAGTTCGTTAAATGTGTTCAGGATTGTTTTCTAAATCAGTTAGTAGAAGAACCGACTTGGGATAGTGTAATACTGGATCTCCTGTTAGGGAACGAGCTAGGTCAGGAGGCGGACATTAATGTTGGAGATCCAATTGGGTCTAGTGATCATAATTCTGTAAGTTTTAGGGTAATTTTAGGGAAGAGCAAGGAGAGGCCTAAAGTTGAGGTTCTGGATTGCAAAGAGCAAATTTCGAAGGAATAAGAAGGGATTTGGGGAGTATTGAGTGGGACAGGATATTTTCAGGTAAGGATGTTAATGACAAATGGAGGATATTCAAATAAGAAATTTTGAGGGTACAGAGTAGTTATGTCCCAGTGTGGATCAAAGGAAAGGCTGGAAGTCATAGGGAGGCTTGGTTTTCGAGGAATATTGGAAATTTGGTTAGGAGTAAAAGGGAGGTGTAGAAGAGGTATTAAGAGCAGGGAGCTGAGAAGTTGAAGGAGGACTACAAGGAGTGTAGAAGGAATCTTAAGAAAGTAATTAGAAAGGCCAAAAAAAGGCACTAAGAGTCTTTGGCTGACAGAGTAAAAATAAATTCAAAGGGTTTCTATAAGTACATTAAAAGTAAAAGATTAGTGAAGGATAAAATTTGTCCCCTTGTAGATAGCGAGGGTAGGCTGAGTGAGAAGTCAGAGGAAATGGGGGAAATTTTGAATGATTTCTTTGCCTCGTCATTCACGAAGGAAAAAAATGTTGAACCAGTTGAAGTAAAGAAGAATCGTGGGGAGGTCATGAAGCATATAAGCATAACCGAGGAGGTCGTGATGGCTGTGTTAAAAAAGATAAAGGTGGATAAATCTCCTGGACCGGACAAATTATTCCCTATGACACTCAGGGAGGCTAGTGGACGGTCAGTGGGGCCATTAACAGAGATATTTAGGATGTCACTGGCCACGGGGGTGGTGCCAAAGGATTGGAGGGTGGCGCATGTTGTTCCGCTGTTTAAGAAAGTGCCTAAATGTAAACCTGGGATTTCTAGGCCCGTTAGTCTGACGTCGGTAGTGGGCAAGTTGATGGAAAGTGTTCTGAGGGATGGTATTTACAACTATTTGGAGGAAGAGGGATTGTGAGGGCGTAATCAGCATGGTTTTGTCGGGGTAGATCATGCTTGACAAAACATTTCGCGTTCTTCGAGGGGATTACAAAAAAGGTTGATGAAGGGAAAGCGGTGGATGTTGTATATTTGGACTTTAGTAAAGCTTTTGACAAAGTTCACCACAGGAGGTTAGGGAAAAAGGTAGAGGCATTAGGTATAAATAAGGTGGTAGTGAAATGGATTCAGCAATGGTTGGATGGGAATTGTCAGAGAGTCGTGGTAGAAAATTGTTTGTCCAATTGGAGGCTGGTGACTAGTGGAGTTCCTCAGGGTTCGGTCCTGGGTCCACTATTATTTGTTATATATATAAACGATCTGGATGTAGGGGTGGAGAATTGGATAAATTTGCGGATGACACAAAGGTCGGTGGTGTTGTGGACAGTGAGGTAGATTACCGTAGATTAAAAGGTGATTTAGGAAGGCTGGAGGTGTGGGCTGAGAAATGGCTGATGGAATTTAATGCAGATAAATATGAGGTGCTGCATTTTGGAAAGGCAAATTTAAATAGGTCATATACATTGAATGGTAGACAATTGAGGCGTGAAGAGCAACAAAGGGAATTAGGAGTTATGGTAAATAGTACCCTCAAGGCTGATACTCAGGTAGATGGTGTGGTGAAGAAGGCATTTGGAATGTTGACCTTCATAAATTGGAGTATCGAATTCAAGAGTGGGGAGGTTTTGATGAAATTGTACAAGGCATTGGTGAGGCCAAATTTGGAGTACTGTGTACAGTTTTGGTCACCAAATTATAGGAAATATATAAACAAAATAGAGAGAGTGCAGAGAAGGTTCATGAGAATGTTAACAGGATTTCAAGGTTTGAGTTACAGGGAAAGGTTGTGCAGACTGGGGCTTTTTTCTCAGAAGCGTCGAAGATTGAGAGGGGACTTGATCGAGGTGTTTAAGATTTTAAAAGGGACAGACAGAGTAAACGTGGATAGTCTTTTTCAATTAAGAGTGGGGGAGATTCAAACGAGAGGGCATGGTTGAAGATTGAAGGGGGAAAATTTTAAGGGGAACATGTGGGGAAATTTCATTATGCAAAGAGTGGTGGGAATGTGGAATGAGCTTCCAACAGACGTGGTTGAGGCGGGATCATTGGTTACGTTTAAGGAAAGACTGGATCGTTACATGGATAGGATGGGACTAGAGGGGTATGGACCTGGTGCTGGTCAGTGGGACTAGGAGGGTGGGGTTTTGCTAAGGCCTGGACTAGTAGGGCTGAACTGGCCTGTTTTGTGCTCTAAGTGGTTATATGTAGTCACTTTTTTTGGTTTATTTTTATTCCAAACCGGTAGAAACGATTTTTGCAATTTCTCCATTAGATCTGTGAATGCTTTCCATTGCCTATCCACAGTCAACTCCCCCATAAACCACCAAATCAATCTTACTCAACTCCCGTCTCATACCATCATAGTTCCATTTATTTAAATTCAGGACCTTAGTCTCGGTTTTAATATCATCACTCCCCATGTCGAGTGAGAATTCGATCATATTGTGATCACTCCTACCCAAAGGGCCTCGCACAACAAGAGTGTCGATTAGCCCCTTATCATTGCATAATACCCAATCTAAAATGGCCTGCTCCCGAGTTGGTTCCTCGACATATCGGTCTAGATATTGGTCGATACAGGGAAAGGGGACTGGCAGGTGATTGGTTGATACAGGAGGCGGGTGAGAGGGCATTGGCAGGTGATTGGAGGATGCTGGTGGTGGAGAAGGGGGGATTATGAGGGGATCGGTGGAAGCAAGCGGGAGATGGTCAGGACAGCGAAAGTTTCTCTCTGACTGGAGGAGGACGCGGTGGGTGTGATGGGCAGTGGAAAGGGAAAGAGGGAGTGTTTGGAGGGTGGGACTTCCTGGTGAGTGGAGCCGTTAACATGGCTGAGATGGATGATGGGTCACTGGACTGTGAATGGAACCCCACTCCTGTCTTTGTGTGGGCCAGGCTGGAGAATGAGTGGAGGCTTGTTACTCCTCCATTGAACAGTTCCTTCCTTGTTTAGGGAAGCCTCCACTCCGCAGTCCTAGGGCTCGCCCCATGATCATGATTGAGTTTTCCAAGAGGTGATGAAGGAAATTGTGGAAGGTAAAAGGGTGGATGTGCTACACGTGGATTTTTTTGAGGTTTTGGGCTAGGTCACCACAGTGGCCTCATTCAGTACGTCCTGAGGCATGGGATCCATGGAGCCTTGGTTGTTTGGATTCAGAATTCACTTGCCTGCAGAAAGGAGAGAGTAGTAGTAGATGAACATGGCTGTTTCCGCTCCGTAAATGGTTATATGATGATATGGAACATATGATGCCTGGAGGTCAATGCTCCGGTATCCTCCGGACCCCTGCTGTGTGGTTTTTTTTATGAATGTCGATGGGCATGGACGGTTGGGTACGTCAGCGGATGAATCAAAGGTAGGGGTGGTGTGGACAATGTAGAACGTTGTCATAGAGAATTGGCAGATGGTGATGAATCTGGAGAAATGTGAAGTGATGCACTTTTGAAGGTTGTACTTGAGGGCAGAGTTCGTGGTTAATGGCAGCATTATTAACAGTGTGGCAGATCAGAGAAATGTTAAGGTTCATCTCCATAGATCTCTCAAGTTTGCTGCGCAAATGATAGGTTGGTTAAGGAGGAGTATTGTGTGCTGGGCCTTGATTAATCAGGGGAATTGGGTTCAAGAACAGAGAGGTAAAGTTGCAGAACTCTAATCTTGAGTCAGACCACACTTGGCTGTTGTGTGCATTCCTGGTTGCCTCATGACAGGATGGACGTGGAAGCTTTGGAGAGAGTGCAGAGGAGATTTACAAGGATGGTGGCTGGATTGGAAAAGGTCTGATGAGGCAAGGTTAGCAGAGTTAGGCCTTTTCTCTGGACACCAAAGAAGGATGAGAGGTGACTGAAATAGAGGCCCACGAGATGAGGAGAGGTACAGATTGGGTTGACAACCAGCACATATATTCTGGGGCAAGAATACCAGAGGACTCCAAAATTAAATGAGAGGATAAAGGTTTAGCGGAGACGAGATCGCTATGTTTTGTCACACAGTATAGTGGGTCCCTGGAATGCGTTGCAAGTGGTGATGGTCAAAACTGGTACAATAGGGATATTGAAAAGAGTCGAAGATAGGTACGTGAATATAAATTCATGTGAGGGAAGGAAGGGTTATATTGTTGTGGGGTAGGTTCGGATGGATCAGCTGAAGGGGCTCAACTAGTCCGTGATTGGTCCAACACTTTGCTGCCATGAAGTGGTGAACAAGGTTTTGGATGATGGGGAGCCTGAGTAGAAGAGACAAGATCGTGGTTCCTAACACACACCTGATCAAAAGGAGTGGAAATGGAAAGGCTGAAGTGTGGGGATTGGGGGGAGTGATTTGGATCCTCCTCAGTCAACGTGGTCAGGTTCAGGAAACATTTCCTCATTAACACATGCTTCTGTTCCCAGGAGAAGGAGAAAACTATGGAGACGAGCCAGGTGTCTACAACCATCTGGCCTTGCAGTGAAGAGGGATGGACAATCCCATGATGGCCTGAACCCCTCCCCCTTCCCCTCCCATGAGCAAGCACCCCCATTTTCACCCATTCTCCTTACACTTCCCCTTGCCTTTCCCTTCCACTTACCCTATCCCCTGAGCTAGCCCCTCCACTCCCCTCCCCTCCCTGCCCCTCCCCTCCCCACCCCTCCCCACCCCTCCCCCACCCCTCCCCGCCCCTCCCCTCCCCTCCCCTCCCCTCCCATCCCCGCCCCACCCCTCCCCGCCCCTCCCCTCCCCGCCCCTCCCTCCCCCTCCCCTCCCCTCCCCACCCCGCCCCTCCCCGCGCCCCCTCCCCGCGCCCCCTCCCCGCGCCCCCTCCCCGCGCCCCCTCCCCGCGCCCCCTCCCCGCGCCCCCTCCCCGCGCCCCCTCCCCGCGCCCCCTCCCCGCGCCCCCTCCCCGCGCCCCCTCCCCGCGCCCCCTCCCCGCGCCCCCTCCCCGCGCCCCCAACCCGCGCCCCCAACCCGCGCCCCCCTCCCCGCGCCCCCCTCCCCGCGCCCCCTCCCCGCGCCCCCTCCCCGCGCCCCCTCCCCGCGCCCCCTCCCAGCGCCCCCTCCCCGCGCCCCCTCCCCGCGCCCCCTCCCCGCTCCCCCACCCCGCGCCCCCTCCCCGCGCCCCCTCCCCGCGCCCCCTCCCCGCGCCCCCTCCCCGCGCCCCCTCCCCGCGCCCCCTCCCCGCGCCCCCTCCCCCGCGCCCCCTCCCCGCGCACCCCTCCCCGCGCCCCTCCCCGCGCCCCTCCCCGCGCCCCTCCCCGCGCCCCTCCCCGCGCCCCTCCCCGCGCCCCTCCCCGCGACCCTCCCCGCGCCCCCTCCCCGCGCCCCCATCCCCGCGCCCCCTCCCCCTCCCCTCCCCCTCCCCTCCCCTCCCCTCCCCCTCTCCCTCCCCCTCCCCTCCCCACCACTACACTCCCCTCCCCTCCCCTCCCCTCCCCTCCCCTCCCCGCCCCTCCACTCCCCTCCCCGCCCCACCCCGCCCCACCCCGCCCCACCCCGCCCCTCCCCGCGCCCCCTCCCCGCGCCCCCTATCCGCGCCCCCTATCCGCGCCCCCTCCCTGCGCCCCTCCCTGCGCCCCCTCCCTGCGCCCCCTCCCTGCGCCCCCTCCCCGCGCCCCCTCCCCGCGCCCCTCCCCGCGCCCCCTCCCCACGCCCCCTCCCCGCGCCCCCTCCCCGCGCCCCCTCCCCGCGCCCCCTACCCGCGCCCCCTCCCCGCGCCCCCGCCCCGCGCGCCCCTCCCCGCGCCCCCCGCCCCGCTCCCCCGCCCCGCGCCCCCGCCCCGCGCCCCCTCCCCGCGCCCCCGCCCCGCTCCCCCGGACCCGCGCCCCCTCCCCGCGCCCCCCCCTCCCCCCCCGCGCCCCCTCCCCGCGCCCCCTCCCGCGCCCCCCTCCCCGCGCCCCCCACGCCCCCGCGCCCCCGCCCCGCTCCCCCGCCCCGCGCCCCCTCCCCGCGCCATATCCCCGCGCCCCCTCCCCGCGCCCCCTCCCCGCGCCCCCTCCCCGCGCCCCCTCCCCGCGCCACCCTCCCCGCGCCCCCTCCCCGCGCCCCCCTCCCCGCGCCCCGTCCCGCGCCCCCTCCCCGCGCCCCCCTCCGCGCGCCCCCTCCCTGCGCCCCCTCCCCGCGCCCCTGCCCCCCGCCCCTCCCCCCACCCCCTCCCCCCGCCCCCTCCCCGCGCCCCCTCCCGCGCCCCCTCCCCCTCCCCCTCCCCTCCCCCTCCCCCTCCCCTCCCCCTCCCCTCCCCCTCCCCTCCCCTCCCCCTCCCCTCCCCCTCCCCTCCCCCTCCCCCCCTCCCCTCCCCCTCCTCCCCCTCCCTCCCCCTCCCCCTCCCCTCCCCCTCCCTCCCCACTCCCTCCCCTCCCACTCCCCCTCTCCTCCCCTCCCCGTCCCCTCCCCCTCCCCCTCCTCTCCCCTACCCTCCCCAACAACATCCCCAAACCCTTCCCCAACCACACCACCAGCACTCCTCCCCCTCCCTAAGCCCACTTCTCCACTTTCCCCCTTCCCTGTGCCCTTTCCCTGACTACCTTCCCCAATACCCCTGCTGCACCTCACCTACTTCCAGATGAAGGCGTCCTCATTCTGGCCAGAACCATCCGTGTGATTTCAATGTCTCCGTTTCA